>NC_079435.1:18553940-18596440 GCF_903798145.1 Danio aesculapii | reverse complement strand
GTTGAGGTTTAGTTTTGTTCAGTTAAAATTTTCATGCATATTTTTAAATTGGGTTAAAATTTCACCAAACAATGATAAATACAGCTGCGCATTAGCAGTTAGCACTCATGCTAACATGCTGAAACCCTGGTGTAAACTTGGGTGACACATGTTTGAGTTTTTGGTGCTTAAAGTACATTAATATTGTTTGTGATATGTAAAAAAGCCATATTAAATACATCACCAAACAATGATAAATATGGCTGTACATTATCAGTTAGCACTCATGCTAACCTTCTGAATCCCTTGTGTAAACCTGGGTGACACATTTGAGTTTTTGGTGCTTGAAGTACATTAATATTGTTTGTGATATGTAAAAAATGCACATATTAAAGATATCACCGAACAATGATAAATATGGCTTCGCATTAGCAGTTAGCACTCATGCTAACATGCTGAAACCCTGGTGTAAATGTTGGTGACACGCATTTGAGATTTTGGTGCTTTAAGTACATAAATTGTTTTGTAATGTGTGTAAAAGGCACATATTAAATTCAACATCAACAAATGAATCCAGATTACATTACTTCATTGCATCTGGTGTTTTATTTTTTAGTTTTGTCCACTTTACCCTACATCTCTTATTTCTTTGAGAGCAGAATCTAATATTCTCTAATATTAATAGAATCTAAAATTCTGAAATATGCTTGCATCATTTACATATTAACGTAAAAGCAGACAACAACAACAAAAAGAATCAGCAGATGTTCTGTTCTGATTGATGTTAACTGCATTAAACGCTGTGAGTTTGTGCTAGAATCAGAAAAGTTTGGGAACATTGTGTGTTTTTTTTACATTTTTCACCCTTTAAGCCAAACATATAAGTTCTGACGGCAATGCCTGTGGCTAACACGCTTCAAAAACATCTCCTATAATGTTTATGAATTAGGTCAGTAGGCAGAGAGGAGGCCTTTTGTGGCTGTTTAAATGCATTTGACCGCATGAGCGTTTACATTACAAAAGCAGTCTGGTTAAACACATTTTCAACTGCTTCTGGAAGTGGTCGAATTGGACAAGCTTAAAACATTTCAGAGTCCATTTACTCCTGCGTAAGTGTGTACCTATGATTGGATTGACAAAAATAAATCTTAATAACGTGTAAATGTGCCTTGCACCTCTATATGCTTAGCTTTTATTGCTCGTTACTTCTAAAGAGAAATAATAGTGTATATATAAAAGTATTCAGTAGTTTAAGCTTTACTGTCTTAACTGTGGTTGCTATAAAGCTGCTGCGAAACAGAGATGTGAAGCTAACGGTCAATGTGATCAGTGAAACTGTCTCGAATCACTGAACTGGGACTTTTTTTGCTATAAATTTCATTATGAGAAAGGGCTCTCTACAGTAATATTGGGGAAACGGAAGCTCTGGTTTGAGCTGCTCGTCCTGACCTTGTTTTGCATGACTGCGTGTGTTTATCTAGGCATTAACCTCAATTTTAGCTTTGACTTAATCTGGGTAAACAACAAGGTTCAGTGAAAGTAAGAAGACTGCAGTATCAATGCTTTTGTGCATGAATTTGTTAGAGAGAACGATAGAGAGGGATGTGTGGAGTTTTTTTTCCCTCTCCGCTGTCGCCACTGGCTTGCATGTTTCGGGATCTATAGAGCTGCGCATCGTTGGATTTGCTCTTCAGTATTTGGACTCTCAGTAGTGATTATTAAACCACACTGAACTGAGCTAAACTGAACTGAACTTAAACACTACAAACTGAACTACACTGTTCCTATTTACTGTGACCTTTTATGTGAAGCTGCTTTGACACAATCTACATTGTATAAGCGCTATACAAATAAAGGTGAATTGAATTGAATTGGATATTGGGTGGGATTGTCCATTGTGACTTTGAAGTCAGAGTAAACTGGAAGTTGATGAGACTTTTATAACAATATGTTGATGTACTTCCTACTGAAATTAAATATTTAATAGAGGCGGGACTTTCTTTATGCGCATCATTTCCTCATAGAAAACTACTGGTAAGAGGGGCGTGGTAAAGAACATTCAAACTGATGTCAGCAGAGAAGAACTGACACTCCAAACACGGAAGCAAATGCTCAGACTTTGATTGATATTTACCAATTTTTTCTACACAGATTAATTGTTCACCTAAATATTAACAATGTGAGCAAGCAAAAAAAAAAAGATTTCACATGGACTTCAAGGGCCGTATCATACACCTGGCGCAATAAGGTGCAAGACGTGTTTGGCGCGATTTGTTGCTGTTTTCAGACCAACACAAGCTTAATTTTCACATTTTGCACCATGTTGTTTAAATAGCAAATCTATTTGCACCACTTTGTGGACTCATGGGTGTTCTGGTTTAAAAAGGAGGTGTGTTAAGGCGCATTGTTAGTGCATTGCTATTTTGAGGAAGTGAAATAGACTGCGCCACTGACCAACTAAAAGCTGGTCTAAAGTCCAGCGCAGAGCGCGTTAGTTATGTGCCTATGTGGGTTCAAACGCTTACACATTGCTTAATACACACAGGATGTACAGCAATACACACATATCTTTACAAATGAAAAAAATTTAAGGATTGAAATGTTACAATATCATTATTTTTTACATACATATAAAAACCACTACCTCCATGCCTTCATCGTGTTCGCGGGGGCTTTTTTCAGTTTATTCATGACAACTTGCATTTGTATAATGTTATTATTATTAGCAGTATTATTTATTATATGCATATTTATAATTGTTTTAATAAAAACATGTTTAGATTTGTCCACCTGTCGAGTTTTGGAGATATGTGGCATTCGAATAAGATGTATGTTTGGATATAACTATATAATAATTATAGTTTTTTTGACCATACTTCATTTCTTCATTTGCTGGAAATTAGAACTAAATTTAGAAATAGCTTTGAAACAAGTCTTCGCGCTTAACAAACTAAATTAAATATGTAGGCTAATGGATGTCTTCAGTGTAGTGTGTACAACACCGTTTCCTTATCCACGGAAGTAAAGAAGTAAAGAGTTAAAATAAAGTAAAGAGAAAGTAAAGAGGCTGAATGGAGGAGGCTCGTTCGGCAGATGGGCTGTTTAACTGTTTTCTCACTAGTGAAGCATTCAGTTTTTCAACTTACAAATTCCGTCATGTAAATAGATAATGCACTATGACGATGCGCAACTGACTCTTAAAGGTAACGGGAGAAGAGACTCTGATTGGTTTAATGCATTTTATTCTGCATTAAACACACCTATAACTTATTAAGAGAATAAGCACAATCCTGTTAGACCGTGCGCCTGGGTGCAAGTGTATGTTTCTGTCCTTTAAGTCCGGGCGCTGCGATCGTTATTCTTTTTGTAATGTGACGCAGTTCCTAGAGAAACAGAATTTTAAAACAGTGGGCGTGGCTTGTTTTTTCTACTGTGAGCTGAATGGCCATAGTAAAGTTGGCATTTCATTCAGAAAGATGGGGAAAGGGGTTTTAGAAAAGTTTTTACAACCTAACAGACTCCTCCTGCTCACCATTTGTGTCAAAACTCACAGTTGGAGCAGCTTTAGCCATGCCCATTACCTCAAAATCACGTAATCTGATAAATGAACTGAAAACAAACAGTAAGTGCATTTTCAGATTTTAATTACAGATTAGAACAAACTACTTTTGTTTTCTTAATGACATGCACAGATGAATTACTCACCACAAAACTAGCAATGTAAGCTAGCAAAATCATATGGTTAGTTTTGATTTCTTTGAGACTTTAAAATAGCAAAAGTGGATTCAGACACACCCTTAATGCTTTTGTGGCATGCACTTTAGACTTTGCGCCTAGATCGTTAAAATAGAGCTATAAATGCTTGTTAAAACAGCATGTCTTCGCTGACTGACCTTCACCATCATCATTATCATCATCATATCATAATGAGAGCTTTCCATGATCCCAATAATTGGTTATGTACTGCAGAAAGTGACTTGGTTTGCATATCCTAAATGATATATCAATGTTTGCAAGGTAGCAAACAAAGAGCTGATGTTCAAAGTAAGCCAGTGAGATTTTCATAGGCTGTGATAATGCCTCATATTTAATGGAGCCATGTATCCCAGAAGTGCTCCATTGCATTACATAGAACTTTAGTTAATGGATGTTACACTTCGCTTTTTGATGCACTGAACAGCTAATGTTTCATTACTGTGAGCTTATGTTTCTGGTGTATGTTGATGTTGATGTTTACTAGATGCAGTGTTCATTATTGTGTCAATGTTTTCCTTTTAATGTACAGTAAGAAGCTAATGATTTCACCTTATTTTAATATTTCTTTTATATTACAGTGGATTGGTTTGTGGTTTGATTTCTTATAATTACCAGGGGGAAGTGAGCTGGGTGGTATAGGGTGTTTAAAACTTTATGGGGCCATGCTAAATTTCTTAGTTTATATGAAATAAGACATTCATTATTGAAATTGTCTACAACAACTTAATTGGAAGTTTTACAGTTTGTAAATAGTTACAATATTGTTAAAAATTCAGGGGGTTTTAATTTAATTACTCTTAAAAGTAATATTTAGCCATATTCTAAAATTATATATTACATTTGTTTTAATATTATTAAAAAATATTTATTCCTGTATTTTTTGTAAGTAATTTTTATTTATTGATTTATTTATTTATTTGCTTATTTATTTATTCCTGTATCGTTTTGGTTAGTATTTTTAAAGTCAGTATTACTTCAATCATTATTGTCAAATATTTATATATATATATATATATATATATATATATATATATATATATATATATATATATATTTATTTATTTATTTATATAGTATTTTAGTCAGTATTACTTCATTACTTCGTACTTCTTTATTGTCACCTGATTTTTTATTTATTTATTTATATATTTGCTTATTTATTTATTCCTGTATTGTTTTGGTTAGTATTTTTAAAGTCAGTATTACTTCAATCATTATTGTCAAATATTTATTTATTTATTTATTTATTTATTTATTTATTTATTTATTTATTTATATAGTATTTTAGTCAGTATTACTTCATTACTTCGTACTTCTTTATTGTCACCTGATTTTTTATTTATTTATTTATTTATTTATTTATTTATTTATTTATTTATTTATTTATTTATTTATTTATTTATTATTAAATTATTTAATTAATTTATTTATTGCTGTATTTTTAGTTAGTATTTTTATAGTCAGTATTATTTAAGTCTTTATTGTTATGTCATTTTTATTTATTTATTTATTTATTCATTCATTCATTCATTTATTCATTTATTCATTCATTCATTCCTGCATTTATTTATTTAGTATTTTTAGTCAGTATTACTTCAGTCTTTATTTAATTGTGTGTTTTTATTTGTTAGTATATTACTTCAGTCTGTATTGTCACATAATTTTAGTGAAGTTTCACAAACTAATTTCGAGAGGAGCACGTGATATGATTGACTGCAGCTGGCCACCCATCTACATTCATTAGTTAGCCAATCAGATTAATCCCAACTCACTATAAGTAGCTTAGCTAGAACTACTCTCTTATCTTCGTTTTCCGAAGAAACCCCCATCTACCCCTTCTCCTCCTTTCCTCCTTTACCACGGGGAACCACCTAATCTCGTACTCCCCTCACATGCTTTATGGACCAGGCGGGAGCGCTAGGCTCAACTATCTCCAAGCTCAGGGTTCTCTCCCGGGACAGCATGCCAAACCTGCTAACAGTTGTCAAACAATATCTAAGTGCGAACTCTTGAATTTGTTTATTTAAAGTTCAGAGTTGTATGTATTTGAAATACAAATATGTTAAAACATTTAAAATGATCACACTTTCATTAAAGTTAAATCAAATCAGTTAAATGCATTCGTTATAAATAAAAGTTTTTAATTATGTAGAAACGCTGACAGGAAGAAAAAGCCGCTCTATCAATTAGTCCAGCAAACACCATGCTGGAAATTCGTATTTGGCTCTTTTTTTTCACTTGAATAAGACATTTCAGCCCTAGGATTTGCACACACAGTTGATGAAATGATCACAGCTGAATCTTTTCTGGATCATTATAATGACTGTCTTGAGGCAGAGCAAACAGACTAGTCAAATGGGACTAGTCATTATTCCCTTCGGCGTCTCATCTAAGGTTGCAGACAATGCTCTGTTGATAATAGCGATGGCTTGCTGCAGCCCTTGAGAGCATCTGTGTGTCTGCTCGGCCTGAAACAAAACACAGCCCAGCCCAGAGCGCTTTCTCTGTCTGAATTGAGGATTAGTGAATCAGATGGACAGTTTGCTCACAGTCTCTGTTTGAAAGGAAATCTGTGTTAGCCCTGTTGTAAGGTATGTTTTGAAGCATGGCCGCTGCTTTGAGCTGGTTGGAGATGGTAAGCACCCCCTGCTGGTAGGGATGTGCTGTGTACGATACAGTCTCTGATAAGTTACCAATTACAGAAAAACTACACACAACATACATTTAGTCCTTATTTGGGTTCAAAAACAACACACAACATATAACATAGTCAGTCCAAACCTCTCATCTGTAGTTTTAATCTTCACCAGCACATGTAACCTTTTGTTAGAAAGTAATTCCGTCATTTAGAGTTCACAATAGTCCAAAAGGTGATGATAACAGTTAAACATGGCAGTTTGTTGATGTTTTAGGTTGCTGAAAGGATCATTTGCTCCTTTTTTCTGGCTTCTTTGTTTTTTCGCGCTTCACTCTGGTGTTTGTACGTTTCTAAAAGGATGTCAAAAGCACTTCAATAATTACGCCCACATTATTATCATCAGCTCAAGAAGTTTGTCATTTCAAATATAGACGTGCGGCGAGCTCATGCCAGAAAGTTAAACCAATAACACTTTAGATGACCATGTAAACAATGACAGGGTAGATTCTGCTCTTTTTCTTGGCTTTGTGGCTGTTCATCAAGATGACGACAAGGTTTGTTTAAGCTCGGGTCAACAATGGCTCGTTATTATATGTATAAATTATTACGATGTAATGTCTCAGCTGTGTATTTAAAAATGGCGCTTCCTTTGTTTTCATTCTCTTGACTTGTTGCATGAGCTAGTGAGTGACCCTCTGTAAACCAAAAGCGTTCAGTTGCATTTCAAACGGGTACCCAAAAAGTGGTATGGTATGGTTCGCTTTTTGATACCTTTTGGCAGTGGATATGGCCATAAAAGCGCACCGTACCATACTGGTACTTAAAATAATTTAAATGGTTTAATAATTCGGCTTAATTTGGAATTTGACACATTGCAATTCTGAAGTTCTTGTGCTTCACAGTTTGCTGCTGAAAACAGTCAAAGTCACAAAAGAACGACGCAATGGATCGTCACACAGACAAAACTCCCTCAATGCGCCCAAAACTATTAAAGGAGGACAATATTAAAAGTAAAACTGACAATATATTGCATATAAAACTGATAAAGGTGTTGCTACAAATCATGTCAAAGTTACCTCAGGAGGCACATCAAATTATGTCAAGCATAATATATATGTGAAACAAATATATTAACATTTATTTTATTGTTATTTTTCAACTAAAGTTTTCAATTCACTTATCTTTTAAGGCTAGTTATTTTCGATTTAGTATCATTACTGAGGTATTGCATTCTAGTATCGAACCGAACCCAAAATTATGTTATCAAGCCATCCCTACATGCTGGCCTCACCAACAAACAAAAAAGCAACCTTATTTTCCCAGATGGTCACAGATCCTGGTATTGACCAACCTCAACCCTGCTAATCAACCAGTTTTGGGCTAAAGGGTGATATGGCTGTGGCCAACTTAGGCCCTGTTCACTAGGGCTGCACGATACTGGAAAAATCTTGTTTTTTCACATTGTGATATTTTGATTAGCAGATTATTTGAATAGCTCTTTTTATAATTATTTTTTTGGGGGGTTCACTTTTAATTGACAGGATAGTAGAGAGTATAGACAGGAAAACATGGGGAGCAGAGAGAGGGGAAGGATCGGCATAGGACCTCGAGGTGGGAATTGAACTAAGTCGCCATGAACCTCAGAGGGCCATTTGTTAATGCACTAACCACTAAGCCACTGGATGAGCAAGTCTTGCTTTCTGCAGTGTGTCTACATAAATTATATTAAAATTAAAAGCAAAAATAAATACATAAACAGTGCTTTATGGTTTTCTGGGGAATCTAACAGTATTCAAATACAGAAATTGAACAATCAAATGTA
This sequence comes from Danio aesculapii, assembly GCF_903798145.1. NCBI lineage: Eukaryota > Metazoa > Chordata > Actinopteri > Cypriniformes > Danionidae > Danio > Danio aesculapii. The sequence continues at coordinate 18,588,245 of NC_079435.1, read as the reverse complement.
AAATACCTTGGTCATCATTTTTAAAATAAAAATTATAATATTTACAATTATAATATTTTATAATATCTTTATCTTTTATTCTTTAATAAACCATCTAATCTTGCGATGTGACTATAGCATGCACACATTGCGATATCGATGCCCAAACGATATATTGTTCAGCGCTACTGTCCACACACAAACATTGGTGTTTTCATAACCACGTTTTCATTCTACGCAGATTGGTGTTCATAAACATGCAAACACAGCATTGGGTGACTGAAACTTTAACTTTTTGAAAACTTGTGTTAAGGTGAGAGTTTTTTTAGCTTGTCCATGCGACCATTTGCTTTTGTGTGACATCAGATTGTGCGCCACAATCTTTGTTGTTTACAAGACGCTTATCTGCTCAGTGGCCAGTGCATCATGTTAACAGCCAACAGAATCTGATATGAACCCATTTTGAGGCTTCAGATATCCTGTCATACTGTTGACAGCAGTCATCTTGCATTTTCATGTGGACAAAGATTTTAAAGAAGGAAAACTTTTGTGGCTTTAAAGTGTACAAATCTCAATTCATTTTCAAGATCCTCTGAATATAATGATAATTTGCAATGCAGATGTACAATGTGAACAAATAGCTTCAGAATTTGTGAAATGTACTTTGTGTAAATTAAAAATTAAATTAAAATTACTTTGTGTAAATTAAAAATTGTCATTATTTTATGATAAACAGGCGCTTAAACTCTTTGCTGAGTCACAATAACATAAACTCACATTAAAAACTTTAAATGGGGTATTAAAGAACTTTTTAGGTAACTTGCAGCACATTAAGGGAAATAAAAAAAAAAAAAAAAGTACATTTCAGAATGTTTTTCATGGGGACATCTGGAAAAAAAAATCTCTATAGTTCCTCAGCGATTGAACACGATTGTAATCATTGAGTTTGTAATCGTACAAAACTAGTACTATGTCTTACATGAATATTCACATGCTCAGTCAGATGCTACACTGTTAAAAATGTTGTAAATTAAACAGTATCTAACTGTAATATGAACTGTATTTCACTGTATAGGACAGTTATGTACTGTATGTGACAGCTGCATTGTGAAACTTACTGTATATTTTACAGTAAAGATATACATACAATTCTGTTAATAAATATACAGCAGTAATTGATTTTACAGTAAGTTACTGGTGAACTGCTGCCAGTAAGTTACTGTAGATTATACAGGAAGCTGTTAACAGTGTACTATTTATACTGTATGTGGGATTCTCAAATATTGCTCGTGGGATCCACTTTCCTGCAAAGTGTAGCTCTAACTCTTATCAAACTCACACTAGATCCACTTTGGGGATCAGCATCAGCGCTGACATGATCGTCATGACAACAGCCAATTACACTGGACCACAACACGACTCAAAACATGTGACTTTTGACAGTTAGTCAATAATAAACAAAGTACACAGACCTTACATTTCTAGCACTGTAATGTGTGTCCTCTTTAATAAGCAAGATGTTGCTGTTTGGATGCAAATTACCATGAAGTGGAACTGTACGGTGAGTTTCAGTGACCAAAAAGGATTTGCAAAATAACTTTTGGATTCATCTTGATTAGAAACTCAGAGATGTGGATCTGGATGACAATTAAACCCCATGACCTGCTGTTTGTCGAAAACAAGTACGCAACTCGGTCTAAGATTTCCCCTTACATCCTCCTGACAAACAATTACCATCCAAACAGCTTAAGACAAGGGATTATAATTTTACAAATTATAGTTTTGTTTTACATGCACTGAAAAAAAGATTGAACTACTTATTTAAAATGAGCTGAAACAACACGATTCTTGAGATTTTTTGGTGGGCAAATTGTTTTATGTTCAATCCACTCATGTTCTCTTATGTTCAATCCAGCATTCAATACATTTGTAAGTTAACTAACAAACATGGGACAACATGAATGAATTGTGTAGAAATGTTTTTTTTTTTACAGTGTGTGGGATTGTTTCTGACTAAAAAAAGCTAACTAAACAATAATGTAACTGAAAATCAACAGAAAATGTAACAGATATTGCACCAGTGTTGGTATTGCGAGTCTGCTAGACATGAGGCTCCACTCTTGAATGTTCCTGAACATTAGAAAGACAAATTGCATTTTAAACAATGACCTCATGGTGATATAGTTTGGAAATGTCGTCGTGCCAGTAGGAATTTTGCGAGGGTTCGCTAGAATGTGGGCTGATAAGGAATGTGCTTTTGTTATAGTGGCCATCTAGTGCCTGCTCCTCTTTCTCCATTGATACATACAAACACAGGTTAGAAAAATCATTCCTAATTTATATGTGTGCAAGTAAAGGACAGAGATAATAATCAGTTATATTTATTTTCATTGATTGTATACGCACACATTGATGTTGAACAGAAGAAAGGCAGAGCAGGGTTTTTTTTCTATATTTGATATTTTTATTACTTTTTGTACCGGTGACTAAGGACTTTATTGCATGTATACCAGTTTGGTTTTTCTGGGTTAAGAAATATTTCTAGAGAGCTACTCTCAGCAAAAGCATTCCAACTTAATGAGTATTCTTTTCAGTAGAGATCAGCCAAATAAAGATTTATGCTCAATAGGCCTGCCATTTATAAAAAATTGGGTAACAGTTAAATAATTAAAAAAAAAACACTTTTGTGTTGTAAATCTCAGAAGAGCCTACTATTACAGATTACAGTGTGATTACAGAATGAGGTGTAAATATCATAATGAGTAAAAGTGTGAGAGAGCAATTGGCCATTCTGACCAAGCAGTCGTTAATATTACTTTAGATTTAGATTACCATCATCTAAGGACATCCAATAACAATGTGAAATGACGTTGATATTTGGTTGTTTTAGGTTGTGTTGGAAAGTGACCAAAATTCAACGTTGAATGAACATCTTAAACCAATGTCCAATTAACGTCAAATACTGACATTTAATCCTCAGGTATGGCAACCAGAATCCAACATCTGATAGACGTCATATTGGTAATGTCCATGCAACATCAAGCTGTAGCATTATTAGACGTTGATATTTAGTTGTTTTTAGGTTGCGTTGGGAACCCGATTTTCATTTCCAAACAAAATGCAATGTCCCATGACGTTGGGGTACAACGTCAATCTGACATCATGTTGACATCCTGTGCCTGCTGAGTGATTTTTAAAATAAATTAACTGCTTCATTCAAAAAACAATCATTCAATGGTAGTCATTGTATTATTACAACACAGAATATCACAAGTTTAAAGATGTGAAATGAAGGTGATATTTTGTTGATGTTAGGTTGTGTTGGAAAGTGACCAAAATCCAATGTCAAGCCAACATCTTAAACCAATGTCATATTGAAATCAAATACTGACAATTATTTGTCAGGTATGGCAACCAAAATCCAACATCTAATAGACGTCATAGGTAATGTGCAGACAACATCAAGCTGTAACATCATTAGTCATTGATATTTTGTTGTTTTTAGATTGTGTTGAAAAGTAACCAAAATGCAACGTCTGTCCAACATTGACATCGGCCTGATGTTGGGTTCTGACGTCAGCCCGATTTTCACTACCAAACAAAATGCAGTGTCCCGCGACGTTGGCGTTAAAAAACGTCAATGTGATCTGCTGGGCGATTTTAAATTAATTTAAATAATTTAATCATTTAATAAACCATTCAATGGTAATAATTGTATTATTACAACACAGGATATTGCAAGTTTAAAGTTGCATTTTATTGAATCAGTCCCATAAATTTTTTAATCAACATCTCAAAAATTTTTAAGTTATATGTCATCATATGCTTAACGGTGAACATTGGATAATTGTAATAAAACCATATAATGTATTTATAAATTTGTCTACAAATCTCTTTAAACTGTAAGTTTAATGTTTCTATTTATTAAATGCGTAAATAATGGTTATTTAAAGAGATGTATGATGTGTGTATGTACTTTTTTAAATTATTTTTTTGATTTATTGCTATAAATAAATAGAACAGAACATTGCAGTTGTCAGAATAACCATAACCTACGTCATTTAAATATAATTATTATAAATGCTTTTTACTCTATCTATCTATCCATCCATCCATCCGTCCGTCTGTCCAGTTGTTTATTTATTGCACCCACTAAACATATTGCAAAAGAAAATAACAGTCAAGGTCAAGTAAACTAAAACCGGATAGAAATAAAATCCTTCTATTTGAGCACTGTACGTCGTTTTGTCCATGTGGGCATCTCACCATCAGCCACTGACATGTTCCAGAGACTTCCGCTGTGATGTGACAGTCATCGTTTATCTGCTCTGTATGCTTTCTTTATTCTGGGAAATTCTCTCTCTCTTCCCTATATTTCTCTACCACCCTCCAACAGTATTGTCTCTCTGTCTCTCCATCCGTTTCCCTCCGCTACATTTCCTCTTGTCCTCTACTTTGTCATTTTATCCTCCTCACTCTCTCGCTCCATCTTTCCCCGGCCCCTCTCACTCTCGTCTGCCCCTGTGGCAAGAAAAAAAATGTTAGTGGAGAAAGAAACACACAAAATAACTAATGACTGGTGATATTTGAGTTGGTTAGCAAGGTGGAAAGAAAAATCTATTATGAAATAGCACAGTAGGTTTAAGTTGCTCCCTGTCAAATGCAGCTATGCCCTCTTGTCCTCCTTCTCAGCATGTTACACAGTCCTTCCCGCCGCCAGCCAAATTTCAAGCGAACTAGATAAGAACATTGGGAGAAATCGTGGTTTGACACCAGTTTCGCTGCTACCACCTACTGTAGTGCAGGCCAGACTTCAGACGGATTTAGCATGCTGACAGAGTGCTGTGCTTTAGTGTGTTAACAGTCTAACAGTAATTAGACTGTCAGCAGCAAGCTGAAACCCTCACAGAGAACTTCTGTCTTTAACTCCATTCCTTTTAATGTTACGCCAACTAGTTAATTAGTCAGTCAGACAAACCAGCGGGCAGTCACTTTTTGAAAGTAATTTGTTATGCGCATCTCTAATAAAAACCTGCGCATCAGTGACTCCTGAGACACAATTGGTCCCAATCACAGTAAGATGCTGGCTAAATTTTGTGTGTAAAAAAAACCCCATTAAAGCAGCTTTCTGTTGCCCAATGCAGCAAATTAAATTGATCGACTTGAACATTAACTGTAAAAAATGCTTGGTTCCACTCAATTCCTTCAAATTTTCTCATAACAAATTGATTAAAGGCACATTATGTTAGTTTGACACAACGTAGTTGAACTAGGTATTGCACTCCTGGATCAAAACAAATGCAAGTGCAGGTTGCCAGATTGAGGACAGGAGCGAGTGATTTAAATGAATAAAAATGTACTAATTTACTATGAATTTACTTTAAAATCTAAAATTTACTTTAATTTACTGTTCTAATTAAAAGCAACAGCACCCCATAGAAGAAATATTTTCCATATTAAAAGGAGTTTTCGTTCTAACCAACATCTCAAATGGATATATTAGAAACGGCTTCTCTTTCTTGCAACTGAATCACAGAAAACTATGACAATGATCACCTCAGGTACACCTCGTGTGCTTTATTCAGTGTTAAATGCTAATAGTGTAAATTTGAATGCCATTTTACATGACATTTATTGCCATACTACTGAAAGCAGCCACATATAGTTCACCTTAGATCTTGAAAACGAAATAAACCGTTTGTAATTGAACTTTAGAATTAAACACATATGAGTGATTCAGCAGGTACATTTAATAATGTTAAAGAGGGTTAATATGTATTAAATAGATTATAAAACTTACCATTTCATGAGTGAGTGCATATTCTGTGCTTTTGGATGGCTGTATTTAAACTTCTGTCATTTTTCTTCTGGTGCAAACAGCCAAATTACACATCACTGCGTATCTTGTCATGAAGTGTGTTGTTAGGATACACGGTTACAATGTAACCAGCTCACCTAATGTTTACGTTCGTAATATTTATATAATTTGCTAATTAATAACCTCATGTGGAACTCTAATTAATAACCTCATGAATCTGTGCCTCATTTCGGAGTCTGCTACTGTCCACCGGAGGTCGCATTTCAGTCACGGATGCATGCTTTCAGAGCCTTTCTGAATGAATGAATGAATGAATGAATGAATGAATGAATGAATGAATGAATGAATGAAATATGCTGTTTTCCCCCAAGGCAACTCAGTGTGCTGAAATATAATTGGCTAAACTGGCATTGGGCAGGTTAAAATTACCAAAATAAAGACAGTGTTCCACAGAAAACACATTCTCAAAGCAGAATAGCTGACTTCAGCATTGTTTTTCAGTTCATGTTCACTTGGCATGTTCTTAAATATCTGCAAACATATTATGGTATTTGTATGCATAACACTTTAAAATAATGGTCTATTAGTTAATGTTAGTTAATGTATTTACTAGCATGAACAAACAATTGGTAATACATTTATTATATATTTGTTAACATTAGTTAACATTATTTAAGTTAAATAACATTAGTGATTAACTAATAATGCATTACTAAATGTTGAACTATGATTAATAAATGCTTTACTAGATTATTCATACTTAGTTAATGTTAGTAAATGCATTAACTAATGGACCATTATTCTAAAGTGTTACTATGGAGTCAATCTTGGGCCATATATACTTTCAAAATAAAAGAAAGCTTTGTAAACAAAAAATAAAGTATTGGGCAAAAAATTAATTAATTAATTAAATAATGCAAATCTCCATCTCCATTTCCAAAAATCGCAATATTTTGAGAAATAAAAATGTATAAATAAATAAAAAAAATAAATAAATAAATAAAATATTTGCAATAAAAAAACTAAATAAATTTGCAAAACATTTTCTATAGCATCACCTTAACAAATCCCGTCCAGTCAATGTCAATGCTCATTTTGATTTGCTTTTTAGTCAGCTGTGAATTTGCGATGCTGTTTTCACTTTGCACTTCACGTTTCTGCACCTTTCACTTTGTGGCCCTGATTTGACAAGGGGCGGAGTCAGGGGAACTTGGGCGTTCACAGCAGTCCCAGACCTACTGGGCTGTAAGACCACCAGGTCTGTTGTAAACATAAAATGAGCATTGCCAGTGACTGGACGGGTTTTGTAAAGGCAATGCTATAGAAAATGTTTTGCAAATATATGTTTCTTTCTTTTTTAATATTTTAGTTTTTTTTTTTTTTTTTTTTTTTGCACTGCTTGATTGTTTGCAAATTTCATTTTTATTTCTCAAAACTAAATTTTCCCTTTGCAGTTGTTTATTTTTGCTAGCAAAATTAATTTTTATTTCTCAAAACTCAATTTTCACTGTGCACTTCTTTATTTTTGCTAGCAAAATAAATGTTTATTTTCTCCAAAAATAAAAATAAAATTCACTTAGCGATTTTTTTGAGATTTGCATTTATTTATTTATTTATTTATTTATTTATTTATTTAATTAATTAATTTATTTATTAATTTATTAATTTATTAATTTATTTATTAATTGAATTGAATTTAAATTTTTTTTTGCTCATTACTTTTTTTGGGGGGGTTGCAAAGCTTTCCTTTATTTTGCAAGTATATATTGCCCTAGATTGTCACCAGTTAACCTAATATAATTTTACAAATTTAAGTGGATTGAACATAAAACAAGAAAGTTGTCCCAAAAAAACTTAAGAATTGTGTTGTTGTTACTTATTTTAAATAAATAGTTTGAACAACCAGCTAAATTAATTTTTTGAGTGTGAGCATTATGACCTCTTTTGCCCTACATAAAGCATGTTTCAATGGAAATGACTGGATAATGACTGAAACTCATTACTGCTATTTCAGTGGCTGAAAGACATTGCCTAGCAACACTGAATGCTAAAACAATTTATATACAGTAGTTAAAGTTTGCTAGGCTTAGAAATGCTTCATTTTTTAAATCTGGTTTTATCAATACAAGTTTTAACATCAGTAAAATAAAGAAATTTAGTAAAAGTCAAGGACTGGGAGACTTTTTTAAATTGATATTTTAATAAAAATCTGTTATATCAATTTAAAAAATCAACATTGATAAATTTAACCCTGTAGAACTTCTAACAATTACTAACCAAATCGCTAAATATTCAAATGCATTTATTGTATTCACGGATGCAAGGAACTAGTGGCTGTGCAATTTTAGCTTCTCCATCAAAGCCTAGCTCACACTGTGCAATGTTTAATAATCCTAAATGATTGTGGCTTGTCAGACTGCATGAATATGATCCACATGTCACACTGTAAGATCTCAGTTGTCATAATGTCAGACTGAACAACAATGAAGACACACTTAACACGGATGTAGAAGAAAACTCACCCAGAGTTTGACTTCATCCAACCAAGACGCATTGATTTGACCGCATTCTAAGATGATACCTCAAAGCAACCATAAAAAATCTATAGCTTTAATTTCGCTCACAGTGTGGATCAGTAATAAAATAAATGTAAATAAGTGATTTGATCTTGTTGAGCTGATTGCATCATCAGAGTTGGTGATTGGTTTGATGCTCACCGTAAGTGATGTATTTGTGGTGGAGTTTATTCAAGCCTTTCTGAAATGATGAGTCACACACAAATACTGTTTGCAGCACACACACATATACACATATACAGTTGAAGTCAGAATTATTGGCCACATTTGAATTTTTTATTTTTTTGATATCCCAAATGATGTTTAACAGAGCAAGGAAATTTTCACATTATGTCTGATAATATTTTTTCTTCTGGAGAAAGTCTAATTTGTTTTATTTTGGCTAGAATAAAAGCAGTTTCTAATTTTTTAAGAGCCATTTTAAGGTCAACATTATTAGCCCCTTTAAGCTATATATTTTTTTAGATATTTTTAGACATTTTTTAACCTGCCTAGTTAACCTAATTAACCTAGTTAAGCCTTTAAATGTCACTTTAAGCTGAATACTAGTGTCTTGAAAAATATTGAGTAAAATATTATTTACTGTCATCATGGCAAAGAGAAAATAAATCCGTTATTAGAAATTAGTTATTAAAACTATTATGTTTAGAAATGTGTTAAAAAAAATCTTCTCTCCGTTAAACAGAAATTGGGGAAAAAATAAATGGGGGCTATTAATTCTGACGTCAACTGTATATGTGCGTTTACTGACACCATGCAGAGTTGTAACAGATATTTTAATCCCATTTTATTAGCAAAAACAATTTTTTGTTGACGTGTGTGTGATTATAGTAACATGGTGCCTTTCTAACAAGTTAGTGGGCGGGGAAAATCACAACATGTCATGTTGCGATGGGCCTCATAATCACTGGGATTTGGATCTTATTTTAACGTCAGGAGACTTGTTGTGTTTCTATTACTCCGCTATGGGAGTGGACACACTATATACCTACACACAGTTCTGTCCAAACAGCTCACAAAAGTAGATTTTCATCATAGGTGCCCTTTAAAACCCATGGAACCTTTTCAATCTACAAAGGGTATTTATAGTAGAACAAAGGCTTATTTACATTATGTAAAATTGTCTTTAAAGGATAAATTCCAAGGTAGGATTTGACCATTTTTTGGTCAAATAGGTTTTTGACCATTTTTTGGACTTCTGTTTTTTTGAAAGTCTGTCTGAAATCCGTTTTTTGAGGTGCCTTCACTCTTAAAGTTCTTTATTGTCATTGAGAGTTCCATGAAAAACCTTGTAATATCCATCCATAATATAAAATTGTTTCTCTGTTGAACTTTTGTCTAATAGGTTCTTTAGCAAAACAAAAAATGTTCCCCTTTATGTTTTTTTTCTGTCATAGTTATTTTTAAAGGCGTTCACATGCATTCGCTGACTTCAAAATCGCTGCCTGATACGGTGGCAAGACAACGAATCAGCTGTGTACCAGTACACGTTCAGGCAACTAGAAACTTCCAGGCAACTGTGTGGGAGCTGTTCGGAGCTAAACTTTGAAGATTTTTGGCCCTCCGGGAGCAGGATACACCAGGACACCCTTATACCTTTAGGTTTGAATATTCATGGCAGTATGTTAATCATTAAAAAAGGGGAAACTTAATCTATGACTGTGCTGCGTGATACTGTGATGATTGTGCTGCTTTTTCTTTTAGCAGTATTTGAATGTGTTTTAGATTTTGCTAGTTGTCTGCTGTTACATAACTCATAATTTATACTTTTCTTCTTATGTTTTCAAAGCTAATCAGAGTTTAGCTCTAACAGACAAACCATCAGTCAACATACTTTAAGTAGTGTGAAAGACAGCTAGTCACATAGATCAAATTTTGCCCCCAATCTTTTTTACTAGAAGTACAGAAGATTTTCAGGGTTTAAGCTGCAGGGACACTGCAGGGGATGCGTGTTTGCAGGCATTGAATGATTTGCTTGTCTGATATTTAGCGTGGGCTAATCTAAGCTTTAATCTTCTCCGCTCCAGGGCAGGATCTTTGGGAGTGGGCTGCTAAGAAGTTCAGGCTCAGGGTTTAAATTTAGGATGCCAGGCAGGAATATGCAAAACTCTTTGATATCTCTGTTGTCCTCATATATTCTGTCAAAAATTGGTGACATCGTGAAGTTTTCATCCATTTTCATATTTGTTATTGACTGCCTGCCTCAGTCTCAGATACACACCGTTTTCAAAAGACAATAACCCAGCATATTGAGGTCAGTGTGAGGAGCTTGAGTGGACAAAAGAGGTCAGAAATGTCTGTGCTGACTTTACATTGCTGTGCTGAAAAGTGTGTGTGTGTGTGTACCTTGTATTCCTTATGTTGCGGGGACCAAATCTCCCCACAGGAAAATAAATACCAGTAGATTTTGACTTTGTGGGGATGTTGTTTTGGTTCCCATGAAATAAATGGCTCATAAATCACATAGAATGAAGTATTTAGAAAATGTAAACATGCATATTGTTTCCAGTGAGGGTTTGGTTTAGGGCAGGGGTAGGGAACCTATGGCTCAGGAGCCACATGTGGCTCTTTGACCAAAAATATGTGGCTCTCCAGCTGTCTCTCTTCAATAATATTTCAAAAATTTCAAAAATCTAAATGATACTAGAAATCAGTTTCCTATTAAAAATACAATTACAATTCCCTTTATATTGTATTTTCTATAGCAAAAGAATAAGAACTCGGTTTACAATAAAAGGACGTTTCAAGCAATGCGCATTTGTGGTGCTGTGGTTTAACTTGAATTGCGACAACAATAGAGGGCAAGTTATATTTCTTACATTTCTATGGTACATTTCTATGGTAACTTAAATTTCTATGGTAACCTCACGCACGTAAATTCAAACATTCATGAGTGGCGATGGAAAAAAAAAATCTGTAAATTGTCCTTTCTTTATACATTACGATGCATCATATTTGTTTATTTTTGAGTTGTGCATGGACATAAATAAAGTTTTTGTCTATAAATAAATAAAGGTTTTGTTAAATACACACACCCTATATGGCTCTTTAAAAAATGCATTTGATTAAAAAAAATCTGAAATGGCCCTTTGCTGAAAAAAAGTTCCCGACCCCTGGTTTAGGGAGACAGAATATACAGTTTGTATAGTGTAATTATATCTATTTATAATTACGTATCTATTACATCTATAGGAAGTCCCCATAAAGAGAGCTGTACAAGTGTGATTGTGTGTGTATGTGTGTCTGTGTGATGGGGTCACAATGAGTTTGGCCTGATTAAGCTGTCTTAATCCTCTCTACTGTTTAAGCGTCACACGGCATCACAGGTTTACAGCTCAGACATTTATCTTTATTTATGTGAGGTTTGTCAGTTTGATTCGTTAATCTGGTGTGATTCGATTTTTTTAGATAATGTGATAAAATGCGATTTATCATGCTCCCTGACCTGTATATAAATTGCGTAAAATGGATATTTTCCTATTAAGGCACATTGACTTGATTGTTAAATGGATTGCTGTGAACTGTAGGCCATGATAAATGGCTTATGTCTGATGATATGTAATGCAATTACCAGTATATTTGCTTCTGAATTTTTTTTTACGCCTGTCTGCTTATATCTTACTCATCTGTCACAGTATTATGACTTTTTATTCAGTCAAGGGTTTTCTTAACAAAGGGTTTTCTTAACAAGGGTTTTCTTGGTGCTAAAAAGGAAATAAAATATGGAAGTATTTTTAATAAATTAGTAATAAACAAATTAGAAATTAATCAACTTGTGACATACATTTTTCAGAATGTGAACTCATGATTAACTCATTAACTCACAATTAGCTCATTTTAATTTACAGAAATTCAAATTTTTTGGGGGAACTACGACAACAATACTGACATTAAATATGACTATAGCTATTGTTGACCCAAAAACATGCTACTAAAATACAGTAAAAAAACTAACAAGCAAAAAAACAATCACCAATTCTAAGGCTGGACGATATGGCAATAATTTATATCACGATAAATTTCTTAATTTCTTAAAAATACAGTGAAGAACGCACACAGTGGATGTCTGTACCTACAAATGTTTGCAAACTGAATTTTCAAAGTAATACCTTCAGGCTCTTATAACTTAAAAAATAAAAATAAAAACAGTACACAAAATAATGTTCACTTTTTATTTGTATTTAGTCTCAACAAATAAGAAATGTTAAATAAACTATAAACTCTGGCTTAGCTTATTAACAATATATTTCCATTTAAACTAGAACTGGCTGACTATTCATATAAACAACAAACAAACCCTTCCGCCAGTATTAGGACAAAAATACGACACTGACTTAAGTTGCTCCTCCATCCTGTCCCTAACTTCATCATAAAGTGCAGGTATAGCCGGTTTGTTTAAATTTATGTTATATTTATATTATTTTGAGTTTTAAGAGGATTTTATAATTTTGACTTCAACTGTATATCGTGTTGAATAATCGTGATTACAATTATGACCAAAATAATTGTGATTATGATTTTTCGCATAATTGAGCAGCCTTAATATATATATATATACTGTATATATATATACTGTATAGTTGAAGTCAGAATTATTAGCCCCCCTGAATTATTAGCCCCCTTGTTTATTGTTTCCCCCAATTTCTGTTTTCTGTTAGGCAGGTTAGGGTAATTAGGCAAGTTATTGTATAATGATGCTTTGTTCTGTAGACTATTGAAAAAAATATATAGCTTAAAGGGGCTAATAATTTTGACCTTAAAAAGGTTTTTAAAAAATTAAACACTGCTTTTTTTCTAACCGAAATAAGACAAATAAGACTTTCTCCAGAAGAAAAAATATTATCAGACATACTGTGAAAATTTCCTTCATTTGGGAAATATTTAAAAAATCAAAGGGGGGCTAATAATTCTGACTTTAACTGTATATTGATATCAAATTATTGTCCAGCTCTACCAAATTCTTTTAGTAATTTCTTTTAACAAAGAGAAAAAACATGTTCTTGAAAAATGTTTTTGATTAGTTCGTTAAGTTGATGTTTTCTTGGTCTGTGCTACTGCATATGCTCAAGTCATGATCAGTCTTTGCAGTTATGATTTTGAGCTTAATATTTATTTTTATTAGTATAACCATTCAAATATTGTTGAAAAACTAGTCTAAAATGCCAAGGCATGTACTTAACTACATCTTGACTAAACAAAAGACTAATTTAAAGACAGTGTTTTACTATGATGTTTGACACAAAATTAATAGTGATTAAACAGAATAATACATTAAAATAAAGTTAACGAGTCTCTCAATTAGCAAGAATATTTCGGCACATAAACACGAATGAATTTGAGCCAATAAGCCTGCTAACCTGTTCTGTTCCAGTGTGTTGAATATGCGTGTGTGAAAGTGTGGCATTTCTGCCATTTCACGCTCCTCGTTATGACTGCTGTTATTATCATCCTGGCAACCAGGCACAAATAGCATAATTATTCCTCTTCCCATTTCCGCAGGATAATTGAAGCATTATTCGGTGATAATGGAACTGAAATAGATCTTGCGCAGCTTGCTTCCGGCAGGCTTTACTGGATGAGGCTGTGTGATATACTGGTCAGCTCACTGTGAAAAAAGACCCCTTTTTCTTTCCTACAAAATAGATGTGAAGTCTGTTTTATTGTTCTTGGAGTGTTTTTCCCCCTTTCTTTCTTCTGTTAGCATCTAGTGAACGGCTTAACTTGGAAAAATAGCAAAGCATTTTTCTTTATATACAGTTGAAGTCAAAATTATTAGTCGTCTCGTAAATGTGATTTCTTTTGAAAATATTTCTCAAGGACTACAATGGAGAGCGCTTTTAACCATACTTTCAATACGTTTTAATAAATAATTTCTTCTTCTCAAAAATTAATCGCCTTTTTGTGGGTCTAAACATGCTCGAAATCTCACGAAACTTTGCACACGCTCCAGAAGCGGCAAAAATTTACGTTTGTTATAGGTTTTGGAAGTGGGTGTGGCAAAATGACGGACTGGCACCCAAGCTTCTTTTCACGCACACGTACGCCATCTAATGACAACAGGGAATAACATGTTTTACAGTGTAACAAACTCCACCTACATCGAATCCGTGTTCTGTTTAGTCCAAAGGCCTTTGTAATGTTAAATTGTGAAAATCTAGAGTTTTTGCCGAAGGGCGTGTCCCATACATATCAGCTTAAATTAATATTGTTCACTGTTTTCTGTCATAATAAGGCCACCGGGCGGCAGTGTGAGGTCCCTTTCATCGCTGCTTGCAGCTTTAATTTCTATTTCTATTCAATTTGAAAATAATATTTTGGGGGTAAAATAATAAAGTGGGGTAATAAAATTTGATATAAAAATGGTTTTAAAAAAATATAAACTGTTTATTCTAGTTAAACTAAAAGAAATAAGACTTTCTCCAGAATATTAAAAAAAAAATTCTACGAAATCTGTTAATTTTTTTATTAAGCATCTCTTGGTTATTTATTTAAATTTCTATTTGAAAAAATAAATAAAAATCCCAGGAGGGTTAATAGTTCTGCCTTCAACTACACATACACACACAGACACACTCTCTTAAATAAATGGTACTAAAACTAAAATACAAAACTAAACCAAAATTATCATTTGAAAATAAATGTATTTTAAAACTAATAGTAAATAAACTAAACTAAAATATCACTGTTGTAAAATTCTGTTTGAATAATATGAACTATCTATCATTTATTTAAACTATAAACAATATAGTCCAAACAATCTTTTCCCTCATTTATTTAAACTATAAACAATAGTCTATACAGTCTTTCACTTTATTTATTTATTTATTAAATAGACAATGAATAAACTATATAATAGACAGCAAAAAAGCACAGTTCTATATTTGGTAACACTTTTTTTGATGGTCCATTTGAGTATTAGCAGACTGTCTGCTTAATGTCTGCTGATACTGCTCTGCTCTTTGCAAGTACGTCAACTTACACTAACTCTAACCCTAACCCCAACCCTAACACCAACCTAACAGTCTACTTATAGTCTAATGAGAATTAGCTGGCATGTAGATGCAATGTAACGAACGGACCATCAAAATAAAGTGTGACCTTCATATTTAATGTGTTCATTGTATTCATTGATATAAGTATTTTGAGATTAATAGTTGTTGTAAGAGTGACTTTCATCTCTACTATCTGTGACCTTATCACAGATACTTTTCTGGGTCAAAACCTGCCACTTTAAAAGACCCAGTAAACGCTATACTCCACCAAAGAACCTACAGTGAAACTTCAATGACGTTTTTTTAATCATCGAGGAGCCATACACCCCATACATAGTGAAGTATGGTTCTTGATAAGAGGAGTGTTTTTGTTGAACTTAAGGTGTTGAAAAGACCCACTGGCCCACTTCATTTTTTGTTGTGTAAATGGTTACACCAATTTAAAGGTGTAAAATTCGTGTAAAAGTGAGCAGAAGAGCAGTGTGTGTGTGTGTGTGTGTGTGTGTGTGCGTGTGTGTGTGTGTGTGTGTGTGTGTGTGTGTGTGTGTGTCTTTGACATGGAGACTCTCTTGAGGATTCGCTGACAGCTACATCTGAAAAGAGAAAAAACGAGACAGTTTGAGCACAAAAGACTGGTAATGCCTAAAGATCCCTTTTTAGTGTGTGCAGCTCACTGACAAGTGAAGAACCGTGACTGAAGCAAACAGCGGATGATGGCTTGATCTCATGCTGATTCTTCTCACTCTAGACTTTTAGACTGTATGTTGAAGAGATGGGGAAACACATTTCATTTAATGGAAATGTTAAAGACAACTTTCTTGGTGCCAAAATACTTTTTTAGCATCATATAACACCATTCTAGCATATCATTATGTCTGCTTTCATACTTAGTTTATTAATTATTACACTTTATTTTTTTTGGGTGGGGGCGTTAGGGGCGAGGGTTCACCTTTAATGGACAGGACAGTGGAGACAGGAAAATGTGGGAAGCAGAGAGAGGGGAAGGACCGGCAAAGAACCTTGAGCCAGGAATCAAACTCAGGTTGCCGTGAACATCTCAGTGTTATGTATCGATTCTTTAACCACTTGGCTATTGGCGCCAACAATATTATATTTTAACAATAATATATGTGTGTGTGTACGCTACCTGACAAAAGTCTCGTTGTCGATTCCAGTTGTAGCAGGAGCAACAATTAATAACTTGACTTCTAGTTGACCATTTAGAAAAGTGGCAGAAGGTAGATTTTTCAGATGAATGTCTGTTGAATTTGTTGAACTGCATCCCAATCATCACAAAAACTGCAGGAGACCTATTGGAACTGATTCTCACAGCTATCAGTCAAGTTTGGTGAAGGAAAAAATCATGGTTTGGGGTTTCATTTAGTATTGGGGTGTGCGAGAGATCTGCAGAATGGATGGCAACATCAACAGCCTGAGGTATCAAGATTTGTGCTGCCCATTACATTACAAACCACAGGAGAGGGGGGATTTCTTCAGCAAGATAGTGCTCCTTCTTATACTTCAGCCTCCACATCAAAGTTCCTGAAAGCAAAGAAGGTCAAGGTGCTCCAGGATTGGCCAGCCCAGTCACCAAAAATTTACATTATTGTGCATGTCTGGGGTAAGATGAAGAAGGAGGCATTGAAGATGAATCCAAAGAATCTTGATGAGTTCTGCAAGAACGCCTTCTTTGCCATTCCAGATGACTTTAATAATAAGTTATTTGAGTCATTGCAGAGATGTATGGATGTAGTCATCCAAGCTCATGGGAGTCATACATAATATTAATTCTTTTTCTACTGCACCATGACTTTATATTCTATACTGTACATTATTTCTGTTAAATGACAAGACTTTTGTCTAATCAAAGTCAGACTTATATTCCTAATTGAATGATTAAAAATCAAGGCACGATCTTATTTTGTTTTGGTAAAATAAGCGTAATCTAGAGCCCTTTGCCTTTCAAATAAGCCACTTCTGATCTTCTTATCTTCCCGACCAAATGATCAACTAGAAACTTTTGTCTAGGTAGAGTAAATATATTTTACTCAAATATATATATGAGCAATTCCAGCGTTATGGATGTGACATTTACTGTAAAATCCCAAAACATAAATTGACAGAGGAAGTATATGTTAACATTATATTGAAATATCTCTTTATATTTTTCAAAACAACTAACCACAGAGTTGTGGGAGCAGAAAAATATCAATCTGTAAACATGTTTTGTACCTTAAGTGAGGAAAATAAACATGTGTTATCTATGTGACAAAAAAGTCTGCAAGTTTATAGTATACAACATACTTTGTTGAAATTCTGTGAATTAAACTGCACAACCCAAAAGAAACGATGCTAATCAAAATGAAAAGAGTTGCTCACTATACAACAAACATGATTGATTTTATTTTATTTGACATGTTTGCATTTATGAGGAAAAGCTTTGTTATGGATGTGACATCTCTCTGTTATGGATGTGACAGGAATGAAATTGCCATTTGTGTGACTTTTGTAAATTACATATAATTGTTTGAAAACAATGACAGAGACATTTTTGAGTATTTTTAAAGCACTGTAAAATACAAGCCTACACAAAAAACGCAGAATAGGTTTAAAACTTTTTTTTTTTTCATGGCAAGGTTGACATTTGCATGGAATTGCTCATCTAAAGAATTTTGATGTATAAACAATTATAAAATAAGATAAGATAAGTGACACTAAGGTCAGTGACTCCTTCACAATTATGTAATCTGGCTTCCACTTTCATACCATATAAATTGACTTTTTATACACATTTCGTATTCAAAATTTGAAGTGGATCAAAAAGTTCCACATTTATTTATTACTATTCAGCAGCACCCATTCTTGAATATTTGATAATGGTAATAAAACCATATCATTTTTTTATACATTTGTCTACAAAGCTCCTAAAACTTTAAAATTAAACTTTCTATTTATTAAACATGTAAACATACTGGTTATTTAATTAGATGTATGTTATTTTATTATGATTTATTGCTATAAATAAAATCTATCCATCTATTATGGAGAAAATAAAATTCATTCAACCATTCATTTTCTTTTCTTAGTCCCTTTATGAATCTGGGGTCGCCACAGCAGAATGAACCGCCAACTTATTCAGCACATGTTCAGCAGATGCCCTTCCAGCCACAAGCCATCACTGGGAAACACCCACACACACTCATTCACACACATACACTACAGACAATTTTAGCTTACTCAATTCACCTATACTGCATGTCTTTGGACACGGGGAGAACATGCAAACTCAGCACAGAAATGCCAACAGACCCAGTCGAGGCTCAAACCAGCAAACTTCTTGCTGTAAGGCGATCATGCTACCCACTGCGACACCATGATGCCCTTATAAAATAAAATATAATTCAATTTTAAAAGCTTAATGTGTGTCTTCAATTATCATATCAAATTGATATGGAATGCATCTAATGAAAGATTCATTCACATTGAGCTTTGTTCAAATGTACCGATTCATGAATGTTTCATCACGTTCATTCCTGAAAAATTCTCTGTCAGAGATTTGAAATAAAGACCTTGAATACAAAGAGAAGAAACTAAAACTGTAAAGTTGATTCTGGGGAAATCGCAAAACTCCCTCACACACTTTCTTCCACATTGCCGTCAGTTTAAAAGCTTTTTTTTCTCTCTCAAGTCTCGCCTCAGTCAGGTAAATTTTTCTCCCTCCTGCTATGCGGAGCTGATCCTGTAGCTCTGATGTCTACCTTAATCACGAAGCACCTGCTTGCATTAGCGCTGTTCAAAGGGCTTGGAGCTGGGCTTCATACGTGCATATGTTTTTTGTAATGAGTATCTGAAGATGCAGGAGGGAATGTAGGACGGTGTTCCAGCCAATGACAGCATGATTGAAAACGCCTATGTTTTTATCGTCCCCACTAGCAAATGGAAGTTAAATAGTCACTAACCTAAAGTGTCATGGTTGGAAGGTTTCTAGTTTGAGTGGTGGTTCTCAAAAATTGTGTTTTCAGTCGCTGATTTTTGTGGGACGGCTGATGGCCAGAACTTCAAATAGCAAACTCACATTTCACTGTAATGTGGTGGCATTCATGCACATCAAAATAGCCATTTTACCAAAGTATAAATGTAAACAGAGTCAATATGTGGTATGTGGTATGTGAATGTGAACGGTCTTTATTTGATCATTTCTTTATGTGTTTACTTTTCATGTACAGTTAAAGTCAGAATTATTAGCCCCCCTTTTAATTTTTTTTTTTTTTTTTTAAATATTTCCTAAATGATGTTTAACAGAGCAAGGACATTTTTACAGTATGTCTGATAACATTTTTTCTTCTGGGGAAAGTCTTATTTGTTTTATTTCGGCTAGAATAAAAGCAGTTTTTAATAATAATAATAAAAAAAAACATTTCAAGGACAAATTTATCAGCCCTTTTAAGCTATATATATTTTAATAGTCTACAGAACAAACCATCGTTATACAATAACTTGCCTAATTACCCTAACCTGCGCAGTTTACCTAATTAACCTAGTTAAGCCTTCAAATGTCACTTTAAGCTGTATAGAAGTGTCTTGAAAAATATCTAGTAAAATATTATTTACTATCATCATGGCAAAGATAAAATAAATCAGTTATTAGAAACTTTTATGTTTAGAAATGTGTTGAAAAAAATCTGCTCTCCGTTAAACAGAAATTGGGGAAAAAAACAAACAGAGGGGCAAATAATTCAGGAGGGATAATAATTTTTACTTTAACTGTATATATATATAATGTGCAATATTTATTTAAATATGAACTCATTTGCATACATTGAACACTGGATAAGGTCAGGCTCAAAATTCTTGAAATGTAATTTGTTTTACAGAGACAATTTTGTGAATCCCTTTATTACCTTACAATTCAGAAGAACAGTCAGAGAAACACATTTTTATCTTTCATGTCATTCGCCAGTTAGAAAACTTTATAGTGCTTTATAATACTACAATACAGAATGAAAAATTGTATTATATCTAACACGTTTTAAGTTGTGTGGCAAGCAAAACTTGCCATAATGTGCAATATTTTATGCATGCAAGGATCGCTGATCTCACTCTCTCAAGTGCTTTGTCCTAAAGCAACAACTGTATGCTTGGCCGGCAACTGTATGCTTGGCCGGCAGGGTGCTGGAATTACACTAATTACTAAGCCATACTTACATGCTATTTCAGACCAAATATTCAAAGTAACATGGTAAAGAATATAGGCATATAGTCACAACAATATATAGTCACGGGTTATCCCTGTTAAAAAATGAACCAATGTGAATATAAAACCAACTTCAACTCAGGAAAGCAGGCTAGGCTAAATAGCACTAATTCCTTATGTTTTGTTGTTAAATTAAATAAAAATCTACATCATCTATGCTGTTAAAGATCCCTTATGAAATTGAAAATAGTCACATCAATCTATTGCTGGAAGAATTCAGTGGCTGAACAACACTTCTGTGCATATAACCCATTTGTAAAACAACAAAATCTACATAAGCTTTGCGTGACATTACCTGTCTGAAAGAAATACTTCAGCCATGGTGTCAACCTTCATCCAGAGTGCAAAAGTAACTCCAATACTGATTCACGATTTTAAAAAGTTTTGATTCGGCATTTGTTTTTACTGCTATCACTCTCTCGTGTGCATGTGAACGTGCATGTATGCGCAAACAGCAGATCTGCATGAACAGGGGTGCGCAGATGTACAAATCTACATTTGTTGACAGAGAGTTTGGGCTACTTATCAGAATTATGGGAATTATCGGCCCAACAATATTTAAATGAATGAACATCATTTAGTCTTATGCCTTACCAAGAATATTAAAATACATATAAATACATTTAGATCATTTACTTTAATCATTACTATTGTAATGTGAAGAAACTTTTAAGCAGCACAACAAATAATGTTTCTGAAGACAATCACCTACTGCAGTCAAAGATATTAGCTGTTTCAGTCTGAAGACAATAACCCACAAGTACATTTTGGCTTTAATAAATACTGTTTTGTAAATAGCACTTCCACTTAAACCGTGTTGCTTAAGTAAACTCACATATCATATTAATTAAAAAGTTTGTGAAGTTTGAGAGCTTTGTGACTGTTTTAGTTACATAATTAATATGGGAGGAATTCACAACACTTCTTGGGCAACGTATTATGATCCTTCTAGTTTGTTTTTCCTCATTAAAAGTGAGCTGATACAGTCTGACTTGCACAACAATGTCTGGATCCCACATTAAGACTCATTTTGAAATCATTAGCCTTTAATGCGGTGCGTCATTTCAATATTTTATCGTCCCGGGTTTAGCTTTTTGGCGTGATGGATGTGCAACATTTAAAGAGTTTTCAACGAAGAGGCTTTAATAATAGATGCATGGCAGGCTCACTGGCCTTTGATTTTGTTAAGAGAGCCATGAAGCATACAATACATAATCAAGTCTGTGATGTCTGCACCTTGTCCTTTTATCATCCTATTAAACTTGTTTTTAACATCTATTTCATTCTGTTAACTATTCACTCGTCTGTTTTTTCTGCCTCTTTCTTTTCGCACAGTAAACATGACGAGCGCTACGTCCCCAATCTTGCTAAAATGGGACCCCAAGAGTCTGGAGATTCGCACACTGACGGTGGAGAGGTTGTTGGAGCCGCTGGTCACACAGGTAAAGTTTTGCTGGATTTACTTCTTCTTTGTGGGTCTGCTTGCTTGAGGGTACAGGTGAATAAGGTAAAGATAAGAATTATAGTTGTAGTAAAAGATATCAGGATACTTCCACAGTTGAAAGGAGTGGGGACACAGTGGCGCAGTAGGTAGTGCTGTCGCCTCACAACAAGAAGGTCGGTGGTTTGAGCCTCGGCTGGGTCAGTTGGCGTTTCTGTGTGGAGTTTGCATGTTCTCCCTGCGTTTGCGTGGGTTTCCTCTGGGTGCTCCGGTTTCCCCCACAGTCCAAAGACATGCAGTACAGTTGAATTGGGAAGGCTAAATTGTCCGTAGTGTATGAGTGTGAGTGAGTGAGTGTGTATGGATGTTTCCCAGAGATGGGTTGTGGTTGGAAGGGCATCCGCTGCGTAAAACATGTGCTGGATAAGTTGGCGACTCATTTCACGACCCCAGATTAATAAAAGGACTAAGCCGAAAATAAAGTGAATGAATGAGTTTAAAAGGAGGCGGCGCGGTGGCGTAGTGGATGTTTGTCACTTAATAACATATGGTCTATTATCAAGACTTTGCACTGACCTTCAGAAATGGAAAATGTAGCAGCCACAGTCTAGACTATACTGTATCAATGAGGACTTTAATGGAGTGTTTGTTTCACCTGGTAAAGTTGTTTTTGCTTTCTAGCATTGGATTTTTAAAGTTGTTTTTTTTATTGGCAGATTACTGTACAGTGTAAAAAATGAAAAAGACCTTGTCAGAGCTGTACTTTAGAACTGTCAGCTGTAGCTGAATTTAGGAAATTCTGTGTGTGCTTGTTGAATTCCAGAACATCACAGTTGTTATTTAGGTTTAAATTACTGAGCTTTTTGAACTTATGGAGTTTGGATACACCTGCTGATTATTATTTTTTTATTTATTATTGATTGATTGATTGATTGGTTGATTGATTGATCATCTTGGGATATCAGTTTGTGTTGTCACATGGTTGTTTGACATGTTATGCTATCAATCAATTTATCATTAAATCAGTCAGTCAGTAAGTCAGTCTGTCTGTCTGTCTGTCTGTCTGTCTGTCTGCCTGCCTGCCCGTCTGTCCGTCCATCCATCCATCCATCCATCCATCCATTTATTTATTTATTTATTTATTTATTTATTTATTTATTTATTTGTTTGTTTATTTGTTTGTTTGTTTGTTTGTTTGTTTGTTTGTTTGTTTTCCACATGTTAGTAATAGTAAATTCATCAAAACACCTAGGACTATGGGAATTATGCCAGTATGCCAGTGACTAAAATAATGATTCCATTTTCAAATCACAACTGTTTTCAAAGTCTTTATTCTCCATGTATTACCTGATAAACATCAGTCAAATGTGACTACAATTTGATTGGTTGTACAGCCTCATACAGACAGTTGTTCACTAGATTATTTTTAACACTGTAATCCAGCATTTCAAGATCATTACAGTTTAATCAAGGATGTAATACAGATCAAAGCTGACTGGTAAGACATATACAGTATATATTGCATATAAATGACTTATTGCATATAAATGATAATATGATTTATCATGATTTTTATTCAAATAAATAAATCCTTAATGAGGATCAAAACGTCTCAATAATAATAATAATAATAATAATAATAATAATAATAATAATAATAATAATAATAATAATAATAATAATAATAATAATAATAAATCTTGCAAACTCCAAATATTTGAACTTTTCAAATCAAGCAGAGCTCAGTATTCTCTAAAGGAAACTTACATTTCCCATCAAACAGTATGTTCTGTGTTCTGCAGAATTATGTGTCTTTAAACCACTGTTTTATGACCTTTATGTCTTTCTCCGGGAATTAGTAGTCTGAATCAAGTGTTGGATCGTATCAAACAAAAGCACATCTGCCCATAAAAAGCTGCCATTAAAAAGAGACCAGGAGCAGTTTTCTCTTCACAACATTAATTTAGGGCTGGGTGCAGATGTCAGCCATGACCTCTCTATACGTTACATTAGTCTCTATCAGAGGCGCTTCCCTCCCGCTGCTTCCGCGAGAGAAAATGGAAAATGTGACTTTTAGGTCATGCACACATTGTAAAGAGCTACACGCTGTAATAACTTTGTGACAGTAAACAAGGATGCCAGTTTGTTGCTTGTTTTGACGTATGCCGTAATTATTATTTAAAATTATACAGGGTTCATATGGTCATGGAAAAACTGGCAAAGTCATGGAATTTTGACATTGCATTTTTCAGGCCTGGAAAAGTTTTGGGAAAACAGAAAAAAACCCACAAAGTTTTGGAAAAGTCAAGGAAAAGATATCTGTATATTTGAATATAGGTTATATATTTATACTTATTTTCTGTCCTTGGCCAATCACATACTCTCACATTATAAGTGCGGTGTAAGCATTATCTAAATCAATTTTACATAGATATAAATAGAAATTTAACCTAAATAGATTGTTGCGTGTTTTACGATATGCTGTAATAAATTTTAGCATTCATTGTTTTTCTTTTACCACGCATATGGCCATTGCATGAAACATTAGGTCATGAAAATTTACTTGAAAGTCTTGGAAAAATCATGGAAAAGTCATAGAATTTTAGTTGTAAAAATGTGTATGAACCCTGATTATAGTATATGATTTCCCAGCCATAAATTTGTCTGTTTCTTATTTTTTTATTTTCTATATTCACTAATACAAGCTTTGATCTGATGAAGATGTACCTGGCGCTCTCACAGAGATGCCATTTACCAAGCATAGTTGCAGTTGTCTGGATCAAAATGGCCTGAAGCTGAATTTTCATAGCTAGGGAAAATGTTGAGGTATATGAGGCCAACAGTCTATTTGATTATTATGTGAACTGGTGGCTTTGATCTTGAGCAGGACAGTTCTCTGGCAGTATTCTGAGTTCTGTTTCCGAATGTTCAGAGATAATTTCATAATCAAAAATGTCATTTTATAAAATCAATTGTGTTATATTAAATGCATAGAGGAAAATTTATAATAAAAAGATAGTAATAAACTACATGAATAAACATTTAAGATAGTTAAACTCTGAAAATGTAATCATTTTCCAACTTTACTTGTGTAAAATTCAAAAAATGCCCTAAAACATCCGTTCGCATTGGTCCGTCGTTATTCGCAGGAGTTATGTTCTAAAAATAACCCGCGAAGCAATGTGTGTGTGTGAGATTGAGGTGTGTTTATAGTCCTTGTAATGAGTCTTCGCAAGCTTCTGCTGTTTGTTTGCAATCAAGGAGAGAACTGGAATCGGTGTGTGTGTGAGTGGTGCATGATGGGATTTGTAGTTTATATCAGTGGCAGATTTTATAGTTCTCCAACAATCTACAACTGCTAGATTGCTGGTGATTGTGACAAATATGTTTCTGTCAGATTGATTTTCAAGTTTAATGAATGAAAACAAAAAGATTCCTGTATTAATTGATATCAAACAAAAGTATAGTTTTTCTGAATTTCAGCATGTGAGCACAATCACTAATGTGATTATATTGATTTTATGCAAACAGTATGAAATTGTTTGACGAACAAGAAATTAATATATTGTTGTTATTAGAATTTTTTTATCAATATCACAAACACCCTACCGTCTGTGAAACTACAATGACGAATGACTTCTGTATTCGAAATTTTTTTGACAAATGAAAAGTTTTTCAGCCATTCCTCTTGCAATATGTTGTACAGGAAGGAAGTAATTGCTCAGAACATAAGACGCAGACCGTGGAAGAAAGAGTTTGATTTCAGATAAACAAGCGTAGAAAAAAAAAACATTTGCTCTCTGGGTGAGAGACTGATTGATATGGCCAATTTACAGCTTTTGTGGAGTTTAGCTCTCAGCTTTCATCTCTCGACCCTTGGCATACGCTCACTTTCTCTCCCTCATTGTCTCCATCTCTCTCACTCTCCTCAGCACATCCTGACAACTCCCCAAAGTTGTTCGCCTTAGCTTTCACATTGTTCAGCCACATAATGGAGGCATACGGCATAAAGAATCATGGGAATGCTAATGGATTCTTAACACATTGTTAATACTTTATTTGGAATCGGGCTGGAAAGCTGCCTCGTTAAAAAAAAAAAAAAATGAAGCTTTGGTTCTTCTGTTATGATCTCAGGAGCATTTGTGGATATAAACCAGCTTGCACTGTAATATGAGCAAATAAGTCTGGAAAAAAATTCTTTATTGTTTATCCTTTTGATGTTTTGCTTAAATTACCAAAACACTGAGTTTGGGTTGCTTATTGGGCATGAATAGAAGCTTTGTACCTAAACACTTTCAAACAATGTGATTTTGATAATGTTGGATTGTAGTTTTAGAGACTTTCCTACCCAAACACCCAACATCTACAGTTCTCCATCTGGAATGGAGATTTTTGGTCTACTTGAACAGTCCTACTAAGAGTACATTGAGACAATATAGACATACTGTACTGCATGTTCGTTTTCTACGTATTGTTCACAACTCTTCCATTTTATTATCGACCTCTTTTAGTTATGCCACATTCAATGTTGTGACCTTTTGCTGCTAATAACAGCTCTGATGCCACATGGGCTGTGCTGAAGCGATGGCTTTGGCGATGAGTCTTTATTTGCTGTGCTGCTCATGCTCAAATGAAGGGACAACACACATTTGGGGTTCTATTTTAACGATCTAGTCGCAAAATCTATAACGCATGGCGCGAAAGCATTAAGGGTGTGTCCGAATCCACTTTGGCTATTTTAGAAACGGGGCGCATGGTCTAACAGGGTTGTGCTTATTCTCTTAATGAGTTATGGGTGTGTTTTGAGCATTACGTGCATTAAACCAGTCAGAGGCTCATCTCCTGTTCCCTTTAAGAGTCAGTTGCATCAGGCCATGGTGGATTTGCTATTTACATGGTGGACTTTGTAAGTGGAAAAACTGAATAGAAAAACTGAACTCTTCACTAGCGAGAAAGCTCCTCCATTCGACCTCTTTACTTTCTCTTTACTTTTACTCTTAACTCCTTTACTTTCGTGGATAAGGAAACGATGTTATACACACTCCACTGAAGACAGCCATTAGCCTACATATTTATTTTAGTTTGTTAAGCGCAAAGATTTGTTTCAAAACTATTTCTAAATTCACATAACTAAAGTGTTCTGCGCTGGATTCTACAGTTTCTCAAAATAGCAACGCACCAACAATGCACTTTAACACACCTCCTTTATAGACCAGCACACCCATGAATCCACAAAGTGGTGCAAATGGATTTGCTATTTAAATAACGTGGTGCAACGCATGAAAATTACTGTTGCCCTGGTCTGAAAATAGCAACAAATTGCACCAAACACGTCTTGCACCTCATTGTGCAGGGTGTATGAAAGGGCCCTTGATGGTCAAAAATAATATGATTTCGCACAAAAAGTTGTTATATAAATGCACAAAATAAGCACAAAATGCCAATTATACCTAGTAAAAACCCTGCCTACTCTTGTTAAACAAGAATCATTGTTAAAAGAACATGTTTTAATTATTCAGTTTGGTTCACATCAAGATTTTGTCTAAACAAAATCACAAAATCTGACACATAGACTGTCATAACCGAAAATATAAGTTGTGAATGCGGTTCTGAAAAAGTTCTGTAGTCTGAATGTGGGTTTTTTGGAAACAGTATGTAAATGGCCCCCATGTGGAGAATGTTGAATGGCCTGCACAAAGTCCTGACGTCAACCTAACAGAACACCTTTGGGTTGAATTAAAGCAGAGACTGCAAGCCAGGCCTACCAATCCAATATCAGTATCTGAGCTTTCAAATGAACTTCTAGATGAATAAATAAATGATAAACACAAACTTTACAGAAAGTCTTCTCTGAAGAATTGAAGCTGTTAAACCCTGGAGATTGGAATGTCAATAAACTTCATGAGCATGCAGAGACAGATGCCACAAAACTTTTGGCAATTATGGTACTGTGAAACAGGAGGTTATGCTTGGACAATTTGCTGTTCCTAGTCACCCAAGTGTACTAAAAATGTAAATCATCTGAATTCATAGCGGTGTCAATAATTGTGCTATCCACATATTTAATTGTCCTGCATTTGCAAATAAATGAAAACATAGTGTGTTTGGTCATGTTTTAAACAACATATCACAAGGTTAAACGAACACATTTTCACAGCCTAATTTTCTCAGATTTACCGAAGGATCTCTATGTAAAAAATGAAGCAGCACTGATGTTGATCTGGGTCACTAAACATCTAGACTCAAATGTTTTGTTCAAATTTTCCAGACAGTGGAAATGTTGCTATCTCAGACGGATCCCCTCTGTGAACACAAACACCTGCTTGCTTCATCAAACCTTGCATTCTTTCTATATTCACTATACTAACATGTCTTTATTTTAATGGAAAATATCTGTAGGGTCTCGGAAACAGCATTATGAAACATGATCTGTTTGGATATTGTCAAACTGAGTGTCAATTTGTTTCGATCAAGGACAAAAGTGACACATATTAAATCTTTGAGCGAACTACACAGGCTTTTATTGGAGTGGCACCTCAACAAAGTATGCTGTGAAATGAGTCCATCTCCTTGAGATAGGTTAAAGTCAATAAGGGCTGTAAGATAGGCGAGTACTGATTTACGGTCGAAGCTGAGGAAAGACCTTTAACTGCATTCATTTTGATCGCAGCTTGGTAAAACACAACTGCTGTATTTTGTGATGCCGCACCATTAAAAAAAAAAATTTCTTGCTTTTTTTGTAAAAATAATTTAGCTTTTTGTAAATGTGTTACTTCTTGTTAATTACATTAAAATCGGCAAAGACTATTATTTTATACTGTATTTTTAAATAATTACAATTTGGTAAGGATATAATAATTTGTAAATTTGGTAATTACTTGTTAATTGCATAAAAACGGCAATTGTTTGAATTGGAGCAGTAAATAGTACTATTAAAAACAGTACCGAAATTAACTATTGTTTATTATTTTTAAAACAACTATTATCTTATTAATTTTATCAGTTGCTGCATGCAATTTAGTATATTTAAAAAAAAAATGTTGAGTATTATTATGCAGGAATTATCTAATATACATGAATAAAATATTTTATAATAAGATAGAATTTAATTTAATTTAATTTAATTTAATTTAATTTAATTTAATTTAATTTAATTTAATTTAATTTAATTTGATTTAATTTAATTTAATTTAATTTAATTTAATTTAAAAGGCTTTATACTTTTGTTTTAATTTAATTTAATTTAAGTTTATTTGTAATTTTATTTTTTTTATTTTTTAATGTTATTTGTTTTATTTTATTTTATTTTATTACATTTATTTGCTTGAAAATTTAATTTTAATTTTAGGCTTTAGTTTGATTAAATTTTACTAGTAATTTTGTAATTAATGTTATTTAATTTAATCTAATGTTATTTAATTTTATTTAATTTTATTTTTATTTATTTTATTATTTATTTATATTTTATTTTATTAAGGTTTAAAACTTTTATTTTATTTTATTCTATTTTATTTTATTTTATTTTATTTTATTTTATTTTATTTTATTTTATTTTATTTTATTTTATTTTATTTTATTTTATTTTATTTTTTAGTGACTTTAAGGGAATAACTGAAAGACTGAACATTTCCCATTTTAACCAATGGGGCAGTAATTAAAAAATCCCAATCAAATGGTGATAAAGGTTATGGATTTGCCAGAAAGAAGACGTGTGCATTGTCTTGATTCACAATTAGAAAGGACAAGCTGAGTGACCAAAATTACTGGGAAAAAAGGTTAGAAAAGGAAAAAAGAAAAAGCAGAAAGAGGAGTGGACCAAAATGAACCAAATAATTTGTATATAATATATTATTTTATATTATATTATATTATGTTATATTATATTATATTATATTATATTATATTATATTATATTATATTATATTATGTCATGTCATGTCATGTCATGTCATGTCATGCCATGCCATGTCATGTCATGTCATGTCATGTCATGTCATGTCACATTACATTACATTACATTACATTATATTATATTATATTATATTACATTATATTACATTATATTATATTATATTATATTACATTATATTATATTATGCATGCAAAATTTGTACACTATTTAAATATAACTACGACAAATAAGTAGAATAAAAGTGTATGCTGTTGATGAAAATTGAACAATAATCGAAAATACTTAAAATAATGCTTGCATTGTAATGTTAAATCCACAGGACATTTCTCCATTAGTGAGTCACAAATCCCCAGTGTCCAGTTCAATCCACATGCTGGACCGTCACCGGAGTCACGACCTTGACTCATTGCCAGTCTACACCAAATGTCCGCATTTAAATCACTTGAAAAATTCAGCACTCGTGAATCTTCTACCATTAAGCTGCCGTTTACTGCAACATGATTTAAGCAACACCTCGGCTGAATATGCTGAACTATTGTTTGAATTGGAGACAGCCATAAATCAAAATGCCTGCATAAATTTACCTCAGCACAGAGATACAGTAGCGAAACTACTAGGGGAAAGAGTAAAAAAAACTGCACAACAACACACAAGTATGACAACAGGCAATGTCTCACAGTCCTGCCTCTTGTGTCTCTGGCCTTTTCTAACTGTTTCCCTAAATAAATGTGGAAAACATTGAGAGCAGGGTGTAAAATGTGGCATAAACCTGTCAAGGCATTGCTACTGTATACTGAGTTCATGAACATGAACCTTCTCAACTAGAGTTTCTACATTTGGGTTGGCAAACCCCTTGAATTAGGTAATTTTACACTTTTTTTAACCATTTTTATTGCTTGCATTTTTATTGCTGTTGAGGGTTTGAAGCACTAAATAAAATAAAATTAGATAAAATAAAATTAGATAAAATAAAATAAAATTAGATGAAATAAAATAAAATTAGATAAAAATAAAATAAATAAATAAATAAAATAACAAATAAAATAAATAAATACAATGTAAAATAAATGAATAAATAAAAAAATACAATGTAAAATAAATTAAAAAAACAAAAAAATGAAATAAAAATACAATGTGAAATAAATAAATAAATAAATAAAAGAAATAATTAAATAAATAAATATATAAAATAAAAATACAATGAAAAAAATAATAAACAATGTAAAATAAATAAATAAATAAAGAAATAACGAAATAAAAAATACAATGCAAAATAAAGAATAAAAATAAATAAATAAATAAATAAATAAAGCAAGCACAATGGAATTATTTTTACATTAATATGTAATTCATGTGTTTATCTTTTAAAAATGACAGTGTTAGGCAGTGCGTACAGTATGGCATAATTAAACAAACCTAAAAGTAAAAGTCAATGAGTATATAAATGGTCTTTAACAGGTCAAACGCAAAAGTTTTTTCAATTCAAATCCTGGCTAAACAGTAAGTCTCAGATCATGCCCTTGAGCCAGAGCCTCTGTGGTTTTTCTTCATAGGTTTTGTAATTCATCACACTAACTCTGGCTGGCAAAAGAGTCTGAGCGCAGTTATAAAACAAAACAAAAAGCACAGTTCTTTTAATGAAACCTCAATCTCCCTTGGGAAGTTTTCAAGAAAGTCACCAAAGTCACAATCCAGAATTTCCTCACTATCATAATTCTGCTCTTTTTTTTATGGAAATGGAAGTCTTGGAGCAAGAATAAATTAATCTACGTTAGCAAATCACCCTGAACTCAACTGAAGAAACATTCCTCACACTTTCTTTCTTTCTTTCTTTCTTTCTTTCTTTCTTTCTTTCTTTCTTTCTTTCTTTCTTTCTTTCTTTCTTTCTTTCTTTCTTTCTTTCTTTCTTTCTTTCTTTCTTTCTTTCTTTCTTTCTTTCTTTCTTCTTTCTTTCTATATAGTCTTATCTGTGTTCTCTTGATTGTTCATTATCAAACCTGGAGATCTCATTTTTGTGATGTTGGTGACCTTTTGATCAGTGTCAGTGTGCATTGTCGAATCTCCAAGAAATTCAACAGACTGTAGTTGTTTGTTAGTCTTCCCTTACTTAAAGTCTGCATGAACCTGGAATGGCTGAGGCTTTCAGAATTATTCCAGAATGTTGATGTACTTCCAACTGAAACGGAATATTGAGTAGTAGGCGGGGCATTCTTTAGCGCATAATTCTCTCAAGAATAGCCCTATGGAAGCCATTAAGTTGATATCAACATAGAAGGAGCGAAACATTTTAGTTTTTTTTATTAGTTATAATTAGTACTATTTTTAAATTTGCTGTTAATGTCAGTTTCATTTGTGGATTTGCTAGTTTCAGTTTTGGTTTTATTTAGTTTTATTGTTATTTAGTTTAGTAGACACAGTGGATAGCAGTGCAGCAAGTCTCTTTCCCAATCTATTTCAACCATTAGCTCTGCCGGTAATCTTGAGGATTTTAAAAAGATGCGAACAAAGCAGGACAGATACAGGCGATGTGTCTAAATGGTAACAAACTAAATTGATAAAAGACAAAGTCCGCCATTCGTTTCTCAAAAAAACCCTAATTCAGATTTTTCACCACAGAATGAGTTCTTACTAATTCTGAAAATTATTATTGGTTTTGCTTATTATTGTTTTATTTCAGTGTTTCAGTTAATTTTGTTAGTTTCATTTAGATTCTTTTTTTTTTTTTTTTGGTGAATTTTGAAAGTTATATCAATTTTTTTGACCAATAGCTTTACCCAGCTAGCAAAATTCATGTGGCTCAAAGTATTCTGGGCCAAAATTTGCTTTTATTTTGGCCCAAATCCGGCCCACACCAGACACCGGTTTGCCAGATCTGGGCCACAAATTAGCTATTACTACCCATATCTGCCATGTCAAAGAGCTACGGTTTGACCTCTATAATTATCAAATTATCACTGTACTTTATCTTTACCAAAAGTGACCTATAAAATGTTTTAGGATAGCAGTATCATTCTTGCCATATCTTACCTCAGCTGCTTTGAGCTCACACCATCTTTAGCTAAAAATACACGTCCTTATTTGCCCTATCTCATCTGGGCTAATATAGGCTCACAACCACATTAGCCAGAGCTTACTGTGCTGAATATTTGCCAAAATTGGCCCACATGTGTTTTAAGATAACTGGGCCACGTTTTGCATATCTTTTCTGGGCCACTATAGACTAACAGCCACATTAGCCAGAATTTACTGTGCTGAATATTTGCCAAAATTGGCCGACATATGTTTTAAGATAGCTGGGCCACATTTGCCATATTTTCTCTGGGCCACTTTAGGCTCACAGTGTCACGGATTGGCCAGGCTCTTCCACCAGTATCACGCAACGAGTATCTTCACCTGAGTTCTAATCACGCACAGCTGCACCCAATCACTGTAGCACACTATTTAAGCACACACCTCACTTCACTCATTGTCCGGTCTCGTTCCTACGAAGCGGACTCAGAGTGAAACACCTCCTGGTTATCACTCCCCTTCAATCTCAGCATTTGTACTTACCATTACTCTGTTTCCTTCCAGTCTGTCCCGTGTTCCCGGTGTCCTGTCAGCGTTGTGTGTATCGTCAGTCTGTCTTCCCCGCAAGCCCTCTGGTGTGTGCATTCGGTCATCCTCAGTGTCTGTCATTCCACCTGTCACAAAGGATCATCAGTTCCACCGAACTCCATTCACCTCTCATAAATTATCCTTTTTTGCTCAACTGTTGGAATAAACATCGTTTATACTTACTCACCTTGTTTGTCCGTCTGCTTCCAAAACACACAGCCACATTCGCCAGAGCTTACTGTGCCGAATATTTGCCAAAAGTGGCCTACATATGTCCTAAGATAACAGTGCCACAATTTGCATCTACACATGTAAGCCACGTGTGTGCAGTTTGCATGTTCTCCCTGCGTTCGCGTGGGTTTCGTTCAGGTGCTCTGGTTTCCCCCACAGTCCAAAAACATTTGGTACAGGTGAATTGGTTAGGCTAAATTGTCAGTAG
This sequence comes from Danio aesculapii, assembly GCF_903798145.1. Lineage (NCBI taxonomy): Eukaryota > Metazoa > Chordata > Actinopteri > Cypriniformes > Danionidae > Danio > Danio aesculapii. Next base: position 18,554,237 of record NC_079435.1, on the reverse strand, counting down.
TAGATGAGTGTGAATGAGTGTGTATGGATGTTTCCCAGAGATGAGTTGCAGCTGGAAGGGCCTGCGCTGCGTAAAACATGTGGTGGATAAGTTAGCTGTTCATTCTGTTGTGGCGACCCTGGATTAATAAAGAGACTTAGCCAAAAAGAAAATGAACGAATGAATGATTTTTTTTCAGTAGATTTACTTGTGTGTATTGTTTATTCACATTAGGAATACCAATGTGCACTAGTAAAATAAACAGTAAATTTTGATTTCACACATATTTAAACTTCTAAACTGTTTAAAAATGTGTAA
>NC_079435.1:18443940-18548940 GCF_903798145.1 Danio aesculapii | reverse complement strand
AATAATAAATGTTATTTCAGTAATGACAGATCTATTGTATGAGTAAAATTTTATGGTCTATTCTGAAATTAACCGGCGACCAATGTAGTGTTAGCTATATTGGTGTGATATGGTCATAATTGTGGCTACTCGTGAGCAAACTAGAAATAGAAATTGAAGGTAGACCAATATATAAAGAATAAATAAACAAACAAATAAATAAATAAATAAATAAATACATATGCAGCATATTTTCTCCTATCTTCTATTGTTTCATCAATTGTATTCCTATTGTTTTCTTTTTTAAGAAAAAAAATTGCATAAAAGGGTCCCAAACATTTTTAAAAATCTTATGTCTGTCTTTAATAATAAATGTTATTTCATTATTGACAGATCTATTGTCATTTCCATCTCTTTATCCTTTTAGCTTCCAACTTTTCCCAATGAATCTCATACTCTGCACTCCTTTCCAGAAATGTAGGATCTCTTCACACTCCCATACACAATGAATGAAAGTATTTTTACATGAATTACATATAGGACAAGTGTCGGTGATATTGTCATTGATAGCATTGTGATTGATATTATATTTGTTCAATTTATTTAGTAATACTTGAGTTGTATTAACTCTGATTTATTTTATTTTATTGTATTTTATTTTATTATTTTATTTTTTATTAATATTGTTTTTTTTTTTTTTATTTAGTTTAGTTTTTCTTTATTTGAATATTTATTTATTTATTTGTTTGTTTGTTTGTTTGTTGTTTGTTTATTTATTTATTTATTTATTGTTTTATTTATTGTTTTATTTATTGTTTTATTTTTCTTTAATTTATATTAGTTTTTTTACCTGTTCAAATGAATGAGTTCACAAAAGTAAATCTGACTTCCTATTGTTGTCCGAACAATTTCCATCAAGCTTGACTTTAAAACTTCAGTGTCATTCTATTAAAACAATAATGTGCACTATTATTAATTTTCCTACAACAAACGGGACAGAAGTTTCAGTAGTAATGTTATTAATAACTAATACACAAATGACAATTAAAGTCAAATATGAGTTAATGTTATTTTTAAGCAATTAAGAAGAACGCTTTCACTTTTACTAAGCTACCAGTTGGAGAGAGATGCTGAGAGTTGCTTTGAGAGTGCAAGAGAGTGCCTCACAGTTCAAAAGCACTTTTGAAATATGACTGACAGAGATTCCATATTTACCATTTCCAGCAGGTACACCATCTTTTTTTCTCTCTCTCCTCTCTCTCCAGTGTCCTCTAATGTGTGTTTGATGTTTGCTTGCTTGGATGTTGCATGTGAATCCTTTGCATTGAGATGATGTTAGCTGTCCTCCAAAGGCTCTGATGTAAATAATGGTGAAATGCTGGAAGCAGGGACATTTTGAATACATTCTGAGAACTGTAGTTTTTCTTTTTTAAGTCTGAATGGTATTCTGAAATTAGATCTGAGCCTTTTAAGAACAAACACTTGATAACTGCAATGTTTTATGTTTTTATTTTAGTTTATCTCTTTGGTACTTTATGGAATTTAAGTAACATTGAGGTGATATTTTTGCATAACTGTGAATTTGAAAGGAAAAATCCTTGTAGAGCATCGCATATTGCTCGTTGCTGATGGAAAATCTGGACAGCTTCCTTGGGGAAATAGTATAAGACAAGCAGGTGGCTTTGAAAGATGAGATGTAGCCTAAAAGCAGTGGCATTTTTGGGTGTTTTAGATGTTTGCACATTTTATTTATTCATTAATGCATCGAATTATGTTGATACTGTAGCTCAGATAGTTTGATTTTACAAGAATCTGATTAAAAATGTTTGACTTTATACTGAAAAATGCAGACTTTGGCAGATCTGAGTGTCATTTGGGCTGTTGAAATCCCCTCTGAAACTCTAGAAGGAGAGACATATGTGGAATTATTGATGTCTTTTTTGAGAGAAAAATCTGTGCAGCAGAAAGAAAAGTCTCAGTCCTCTCTTCATTTGATCTTATTGCTGTTTACCTGCATTATTAACTCCACTCTTTTTTGAATATATGCTCACTTTTCAAGCCATCTTGAGTTAAATAGTTGAGTTTTGCCATTTTTAAAATCAATTTAGCTGATTCTGATGAGAACACTTAGCTTAGCTTAGCATAGATCATTGAAACAGATTAGACTGTTATCATCTTGCTCAAAAGTGAACAAAGCGTTTCAATTATCTTTCATTTTAAAGCATTAACTCTTCTGTAGTTAAACAGTGTAATTAGACCAATGGAAATGAAAAGTTGCTACTGTATTTTCTAAACTAAGTTGAATAGGAACTATACTCTCATTGTAGCATAATAATCAAGGAACTTTGGTGTTGTACCACGGCTGCAGCGACGCAATAATATTAAACAGTGCTGTTACCTATTTACTTTGCTTGGGAGTATTTTCAGCTGCTGCATAATATTTAGCAAAGTTACCTGATTATTACGCCACAATGAGAGTATAGTTCCATTTTAACCTACTGTAGAAAATAGCCAATTATTCTTAGTACACAATGTAACTACAGAAGAGTCGAGCTTTAAATCAGAAAATTCTTTAAAAATTTTTTTTTTTATTTTCTAGTGAGATGCTAATGGTCTAATCCGATTCAATGATTTATGCTAAGCTAAGCTAAAATCGCTTCCACTTGACCGGAAGTTTGGCTGAATGGATTCAAAAATGCTAAAACGCAACTGTTAAACTGTAGGGTAGTTGTAAAATGAGCATATTTACAAAAAAAGTGGAGTGCTCATTTAAGCTTTATCATTTTTGAATATATTAGTGCGTCTGCTAGATTAACCTTGAGTTGCTGGTGGGTAATAATTAGCATCATTTACACATTTTACTCCCGGCATTGCCTGTGAAGTTTCACAAATCCAGTTCTAACTGATGTGGTTTACACCCTCTCACCACCTCCGCCCACCAGACGTATTTAAAGCATTGTCATGGATTGGTCAGGCTCTCACGACCCCCACTCACGAAGATCACCATCACCTGACTTCTAATGAGCACACAGCTGCATCACATTCACGAGCACCAGATAAAAGCACAGCACTCCAGTCGCTCATTGTCCGGGCTCGTCTCGACGAAAGCGGACAACTGAGCGACCACTCAGCGTAGTCATCCTCAGCTAAACAAACGATTTACTTACCTGTTCTCTTTGTATTCCTCCTAGTCTTCCTGGTCCTCCCGAATCGTCCTGTCTTCCAGTCCTTCCAAGTCTGTGTCATCCTCTGTCAGCTGTATCTGGTGTGTGCTGTCCATCCTCGTGTATTCCTGTTACCCAGCCACGGAGGAAAAGACCCCAACATCATTCCTGATCCTCCTGGCTATCCTTCATGTGCTCCTTGTTGTCATTCAATAAACACCCTAACGTTTCCTTACCTCTGTCTCCTGTCCGCTTCATAACAGAAGCCCGGACCCATAACGACGACAACATGAGCACCCTCGATCACTTTCAAGAGCTGGTGGACCAGTTGAAGCGGATTCTACAGCCACCAGCTCCACTTTCCAACGCACCACCAGCACCGAGCACTTCCGCCTCCACAGTTTCTTCTTCGGCCCTTCCTTCCAGTCCCATGGCCCGACCAGCGCCCTACTCAGGCGGAGCGGGGGAGTGCAATGGTTTTCTGTTACAATGTTCCCTCATATTCGAAATGCAACCTTCTCTATATCCCACAGATAAGTCAAAGATCGCCTACATCGTATCACTACTCTCTGGACCTGCACTTAAATGGGCTGAGACGATCTGGAACCAAGCCGGGCCGGTCATGAATTCCATCACTACCTTCACGGAGTATTTCAAAGAGGTGTTTGGACGTTCTGATGGGGAAGTAGCCGCTGGAGAGCAGCTGTATCATCTAAAGCAAGGTACTCTATCTACACAGGAATATGCTCTCCGGTTTCGCACTCTAGCAGCTGCAAGTGGATGGAATGAGAGATCGTTGTTGACCACGTACCGGCTCGGCTTGGAACCCACTCTCCGAATCCAGCTGGCCACATTAGATGATACAATGGGTCTGGAGAGATTCATCCAACATTCTCTCCGATGTTCCGATCGTCTCCGTTCCTATCAACAGGACACCATCACCCCCTCGTCTGCACTCCTCCAATCGCCTGAGTCAACAGCCTCTCCAGAACCAGAACCCATGATAATAGAGTCTGGAAGACTGACATCAGCGGAACGACAGAGGAGGCTGACCCGGGGTCTGTGTCTATACTGCGGTGTCAGTGGACACACCCGTATGGAGTGTCCCCTTCGTCCCATTCGGACTTCAGTGAGTGTATTCAGTACGAATATTGAACAATGTAAACCACTTACTACCACCGTACAAATAACTACTGCCTCTATTTCTCTCCTTGTCACAGCCCTCATCGACTCCGGGTCAGCAGGGAACTTCATCTCCCAATCCCTCTGTCGTCAACTCCACCTCCGTACTGAGGCGTCCTCGCATATATACCAGATACAACCGATAACCCAGTGCACTCGATCTTCGACCCGTATCCATCGACAATGCGAAGACATCCTTCTTCAAGTGGGGCTGTTACATCAAGAGAGGATTCAATTTCTGGTTCTGGAGGGTGCAAATATGGACATCATTCTAGGGCGCCCGTGGCTGGTGAAGCACGATCCCATCATCTCTTGGGGCACAGGAGAGATAAAGAAATGGGGATCTGGATGTACACCTACCTGTTTTCCAAATCTCCCTCTTCAAGGTCGGAACCCCATTTCTTTGTTTGCAACATCGGTCGAGAGCCCTCCTGAGAAGCAGTCTATCCACATTCCTAAGGAGTACAGCTCCTTTCATGATGTCTTCTGCCCCAAGAGAGCTTCCCAGCTACCGCCGCATCGGCCATGGGACTGCGCGATCGACCTAGTTCCAGATGCCCAGTTGCCAAGAGGTAGGATCTACCCGCTCTCGCTTCCAGAGAATCAGGCAATGGAAGATTACATAAGGGAGGCTCTGAGTCAGGGGTACATACGTCACTCAAAATCACCAGCCGCCTCAAGCTTCTTCTTTGTGGCCAAGAAGGACGGAGGGCTGCGTCCATGCATCGACTACAGGGTCCTAAATAACGGTACAGTAAAATACCGATATCCCCTTCCTCTGGTACCAGCCGCTTTGGAACAGCTCCGAGAAGCTAAAGTCTTCACTAAATTGGACCTCCGCAGCGCGTATAATCTGATAAGAATACGTGAGGGGGACCAATGGAAGACAGCATTCGTGACCCCTACTGGCCACTATGAATATGAGGTCATGCCTTACGGTCTGGTCAACGCCCCCTCCGTATTCCAAAACTTCATTCATGAAGTCCTCCGGGAGTTTCTTCACCACTTTGTAATAGTGTACATAGATGACATCCTCATTTACTCCCGGAGTGAGGCCGAACATCGCCAACACGTTGCGGAGGTCCTACACACATTGAGAGAACATCACCTCTACCTCAAAGCGGAGAAATGCTCATTCCACCAGAAGTCGATTCATTTCTTGGGATACATCATTGATCAAACCGGTATACGTATGGATGGGAAGAAAATTGAGGCTGTTCTATCCTGGTCAGAACCCACTTCCATTAAGGAGCTCCAGAGGTTTCTTGGGTTTGCTAACTTTTATAGACGGTTTATCAAGGACTACAGCAGGATTACATCACCTCTCACTAATCTCCTCAAGGGTAAACCCAAAGGACTGGAGTGGACCAAAGAAGCAGCCGCAGCCTTCCGCCTTCTTAAGAAGGAGTTCACAAGGGCCCCACTCCTGACTCATCCTGACCCAAATCTTCCTTTCGTGGTGGAAGTGGACGCATCCACCACCGGCGTCGGGGCAGTATTATCTCAACATCATGATACACCGCCCCGACTGCATCCCTGTGCCTATTTCTCTCGGAAGTTGAGCCCGGCGGAGCAGAATTACAGCATAGGAGACAGGGAGCTGCTAGCAATCAAGCTAGCCTTGGAGGAGTGGCGTCACTGGTTGGAGGGAGCCAAACATCCGTTCCAGGTGATCACAGATCACAAAAACCTCCAATATATCAAAGAGGCCAAGAGACTATGTCCACGTCAAGCCAGATGGTCACTTTTCTTCTCACGTTTTGATTTCTCCATTTCCTATCGTCCAGGACCCAAGAATCTAAGAGCAGACGCTCTCTCTCGTTTACACGAGCATCACGATCATGAAGAACTCCCAACGAAGATTCTTCCCGAACACATCTCCATTTGTCCGATCACCTGGAACGCTCCTCCAGTCGTTGCCACTCCGGAAGCCCCTGCTCCGCCGGGATGCCCTCCTCATCGGCAGTTCATACCACCTGAACACCGGGTAGATCTGATCCACTCCTTACATACCTCGCTAGGCACTGGACATCCAGGGATCAACAATACTCTCTCGCTAGTATCCCAACGATTCTGGTGGCCAAACATGGCAAGGGATGTGAGGCAATATGTTCAGGGCTGTAAGGACTGTGCCCAATCCAAGAGCCCACGTCATCTACCCGCTGGAAAGCTCCATCCCTTGCCGATTCCGAACCGTCCCTGGTCACACCTAGGAGTGGACTTTATCACTGATCTCCCTTCGTCAGAAGGTAATACCTGTATTCTAGTCATAGTAGATAGATTCTCAAAGTTTGTCAAACTAATCCCTCTGAAAGGTCTTCCCACAGCCTTTGAAACAGCCGACAATATCTTTAATCAAGTCTTCAGGTCATTTGGTATTCCAGAAGATATTGTGTCGGACAGAGGTCCACAGTTCATCTCACGTCTATGGAAAGCCTTCTTCAAGCTCCTAGGTGTGGCCGTCAGCCTCTCTTCTGGATATCATCCCCAAACCAACGGGCAGACAGAGAGGAAGATTCAGGAGGTGGGACGGTTCCTGAGGACCTTCTGCAGTGGTCACCAGAGCTCCTGGAGCCAGTATTTGGGCTGGGCAGAATATGCCCAAAATTCACTGCGGCAACCCTCCACCGGACTCACGCCATTCCAGTGCGTCCTGGGCTTCCAACCACCGCTCTTTCCCTGGGATGGCGAACCATCTGATGTCCCCGCAGTGGATCACTGGTTCCGGGAGAGCGAGAGAGTCTGGGACGAGGCTCATCAACATCTGCAGAGGGCAGTCCGTCGAAGCAAGGTAACCGCCGATAGAAGAAGGTCTGAAGAACCCAGATACACACCCGGACAAAAGGTGTGGCTATCCACCCGGGACATACGCATGCGACTGCCCTCTCGCAAGTTAAGTCCCCGATTTGTTGGTCCCTTCACCATCGTGGAACAGGTTAACCCCGTCACCTACAAACTACAATTACCCTCTCACTACCGTATTCACCCTACATTCCACGTATCACTCCTGAAACCCTATCACGATCCTGTTCTTCCCTCCACAGAGCCTGACCACGAAGAGGAACCCCCTCCTCCACTGCTCCTAGAAGAAGGAGCCGTCTACGCAGTGAAGGAGATCTTGCGTTCCCGACGTCGTGGTGGCCAGTTGGAGTACCTGGTGGACTGGGAAGGGTACGGCCCCGAAGAAAGGACATGGGTTCCCAGAGCTGATATTCTCGATCCTAGTCTCATGGTGGAGTTTCATGAGAGCCACCCTGAGTTCCCAGCGCCTAGAGGCAGAGGGAGACCACCACGGCGTCGGAGGTGTCGGCCCTCAGGAGCGGGCCCTGGGGAGGGGGGTACTGTCATGGATTGGTCAGGCTCTCACGACCCCCACTCACGAAGATCACCATCACCTGACTTCTAATGAGCACACAGCTGCATCACATTCACGAGCACCAGATAAAAGCACAGCACTCCAGTCGCTCATTGTCCGGGCTCGTCTCGACGAAAGCGGACAACTGAGCGACCACTCAGCGTAGTCATCCTCAGCTAAACAAACGATTTACTTACCTGTTCTCTTTGTATTCCTCCTAGTCTTCCTGGTCCTCCCGAATCGTCCTGTCTTCCAGTCCTTCCAAGTCTGTGTCATCCTCTGTCAGCTGTATCTGGTGTGTGCTGTCCATCCTCGTGTATTCCTGTTACCCAGCCACGGAGGAAAAGACCCCAACATCATTCCTGATCCTCCTGGCTATCCTTCATGTGCTCCTTGTTGTCATTCAATAAACACCCTAACGTTTCCTTACCTCTGTCTCCTGTCCGCTTCATAACAAGCATATGGAGATTGTCTTCTGTGACTTATTTCAGATGCTGGAAGAATGAAAACAACACTCAGAATGTAATGACGATTCCTTGTTGCTGCAGAATGAATCTCTGAATTTTACAGTAGATATATCTCAACATTACCTTTAATAAGATGTTCTTGAATGTCAATCTTGCCCCTTTTTGCTATTTAGAATATCCTAATTTTGTTTTGGAAGTCTTCTACAGTAGATTGTCATAAATTCAAGGTTAAAAGAAGATTGATCCTCACAGAAAAAAATAGTTGAAGCTGAAATGGTTTTGTTTCAGCATCTGGTCTCTCTAAAAGACTAATACTGGGTTGACACCAAACTTAAAGCCACTTGCTCTAGATTACCTTTGGGATGTTTTCCCACCTAATGTACATTTTCTGAATCTGCTATTAAGTCCTTTGTGTGAACTACAGATTATCAGTGTCTGGAATAACAATATACAGTAGGACGAATACAGTTGCATTTTATTATTGAAATGTATATATAAAAAGAAAAAAACAAAAACAATTATTGTAACTGTTTTTTAGTGAAATAACATGTGCCAAAGCAATTATTGTAATTTGTTTTGGGGAAAATCATGTGCCAAAAACTATTATTGTAATGTGTTTAATACCAATAAAATGGGACATTTTTATTTTATTTTATTTTATTTTATTTTATTTTTGTTTTAGTTTAGTTTAGTTTAATTTTAATTAATTTGAACAAGTATGTTTATATTACTTAATATTTCTAATTATATTACTTGCAGGATGTTTTTTATATCATAAATATACATTTTTTAACTTGCGCAGAAGACACGATTAAGGCAAGGACCATGCGTTTGCAGCGAACATTTAGCATATTTTACATCAATAATTGCATTTACGGTACTGTATGATGTGTGTATTCTACTTGCACAAATACGTAAATACTCATTGGGTGTGAACCTAGCATTAGTACCTACTTTCTTCTGATTAGTCAGATGTTTCAGTCTATAGTCATGGGTTCACTGTTTACAGAATGTGTTAGAAACCAAATTACCATATCAACCTTTTTTTATTCTTGCCGGCAGCTAGCTCTCTGCAACTCTCATATGGTCACCCACTGAAGCTAAGCAGGGATGTGTCTGGTCAGTAACTGAATGGGAGACCTCATTGGAAAGCTAGGTTGCTGCCGGAAGTGGTGTTAGTAAGACCAACCTGTGGTTTGTGTGGGTCCTAATGCCTCGGTGTAGTGATAGGGACTCTATACTGCTCAGTTAGCGCTGTCTTTCGGATGAGATGTTAAACCGAGGTCCTGACTCTCTGTGGTCGTTACAAATCTCAGGATGTCCTTCGACAAAAAGTAGAGGTTTAACCCTGGCATCCTGGCCAAATTTGCCCACTGGCCTCTGTCCATCATGGCCTTCTAACCATCCCCTTACCATAATTGGCTTCATCACTGTCTCCTCTCCACCAATCAGGGGTGTGCGGTCTGTTGCAATATGGCTGCCGTCGCATCATCCAGGTAGCTGCTGCACACTGGTAGTGGATGAGGAGATTCTCTCAAATGTGTGAAGCGCTTTGAGTGTCTAGAAAAGCTCTATATAAAAAATAAAGGAATAATAATAATAATAATAATAATAATAATAATAACAATTATTATTATTATTATTATTATTATTATTATTATTATTATTATTATTATTATTATTATTATTATTATTGGAGTTTTACCATGTCAATTCAACCAAAACTACTATCACGAGCAAGATTTGAACAGAAGTTTTTGTTTATTACAAATTTTAAATGTAATTACTTTATGTCATCCTAAATATCCTCATTATATATCCAAATATGGAAGTGGATTGCTTTTTCAGTTCAGAAAACAGCGTCTTCTCCACAATGTCAACAAGTGTATGAATAGATGTTGTTCACAGGCAGCCAATGGAAACCATAGGCTGACATTATGCAGATTTTTTATTAAGCTATTTCAGCTTGTACAGGAAGTATTAGCATGGAAGTGTTGAACTAAATAATATGGACCCTTTTCACATTTCTGTGTTTCTCAGTAGTTGAAGTCGTCATAGTTGGGTAAACAAACATTTTTTTTTTACTATTATATTTTATTGCTGAAATAATAAAAGAAAAACTCTATGATGGTGTAATCAAAACTTTCAAAATTGTGTGAGACTGATAACGGCAGCCACAAGAGAGAACAATGTCAAATTCACTGTCCTGCCCCATAAACACGGCATTAGAAACCTCACATAAGCGGTAATTCATTTTTTGGTAATTTGATGCAAATATGATATAACACATGCATAAATACATATAAATGTTCATATGTTTATTTTTTAAAAATCTAAATATTAAAAAATGTTCAAGGATTTAAGATGCTGATGACCATTAAATGCATCATAAATGTGCCATTCAAAATATTTTGGTTAACAATTGACACATTTTTGGTTGCTTTTGACCCTTTATTAACAGTTGTGATTCACTGAATGTTCTTTCATGTCAAACCCAAACACCTTTTCTCAGGTCAGACTAATTCAACATTTCAATGAATGACCAAACACCTAAGATATTTTCCTTTGGCGTAGGATCATTTGGTCAAGAACATGAGCACGCCGACGACCTTAAACCTCACCGAACTCTAAACCCGCAACTTTTCTTTCACTCTATTTGAATGAGATCTTCATACGCGCATGTGCTTTTATCCAGGGAAGAGTGGGTGGATGTTTATCCATTTCGTTCTCCTCCATTTGACAATCTTTTTGATGAAATGTAAATTCATTCACTTCAGACATGCTGAGCTGATTCCATCGAGTATTAGATTCCATCAGCGCTAACAATCTCACTCACTGTCGTCCTTTAATGCGGAAAACTAGCAGCGTAGCATTTAAATGCGTTCGCCAATTGAGGGTTGTGCGTATCTTATTAATCGTATCTTAAAAGCTTCAAATTGCATTTGTTTATTTGAGGCATGTTTATCTGCTCCTGGTTTTAATGGTCTGTTTGTTGACATGCTCGACATATGTCCCTCAGTACAGGTGTTTGATTGGAGTCTAGAGATGCTTTTGTGTGGCCTTGATAGCATTGATTGAAGCCAGGCGGGTTGGGGGCCTTAAAGCAACTTTTCTGTCTGCCTCTGGTACATCTTTCATTTTCTACCTCTTTATCTTTATAGCTTGTTTTTTTTTATACTTCTCTTCTTCTCTTGTAAACTCTCTACTCTCTTCCCGTGTTGTTTATTCCACTTTCGTTCTTTCCGTATGCTTATAAAAGCTGATTTATGGCGTATGTCTGATAATATCTTTCCAAAATTGACTGGCAGGGTGGTGACGCGGTTTTACTAAACAATTTGTTGCCGTTCTGCATCCGTTTTTCACAGAGATTAGCTTCCTACTGCAAACCTGAAAGTCACATGCACCTTGATCTTGCAGCTGATCCTCCTCTTCAGCTGTATTGTTGTCAGATAGTTCTCTTGGGAAAGGCTGGATGGAGGAGGCGGTGGTGATCAGTGTTGATAAAAAGCTTCAGAAAATGCTATTAATTACTAGTTATCTTGTTAAAATAAATTTTAAATTACTTTTATTATAACTTTGTCTTTGGCGACGCAGTGGCGCAGTAAGTAGTGCTGTCGCCTCGCAGCAAGAAGGTTGCTGGTTCGAGCCTCGGCTGGGTCAGTTGGTGTTTCTGTTATTTTGCTTATAATGAATTATATAAATAAATAAATAAATAAATAAATAAATACTTAGGCATGTGCAATTGTACATTAATGTTGCCTATAATTATAGAATTGTGTATGTATATAAATAAATAAATAAATAAATAAATATTTGGGCATATGCAATTATAATTTACTTTTGCCATTAGTTATATATTTTTATATATGTAAAAAATATTCATTATTTAATTAATAACAAATAAAAAAATAAAAAAAATAAATAAATAAATATTTGGGAATGTGCAATTGTACTTTAATTTTGCCAATAATTATATACTTTTATATATATTAAAAATAAATAAATAAATATTTGGGTATGTACAATTGTACTTTAACTTTGCCTATAATAATATAATTATATATATATATATATATATATATATATATATATATATATATATATATATATATATATATATATATATATATATATATATATATATATATATAAATTAATTAATTGATACTTAGGCATGTGCAATTGTCAGACAAATAAAAAAAGTTATGCATTACATAAATATAAAATTAAATATGAATGCTCTTCTTTATTCTGCAAAATATTCATCACTCTGCTTCTCTGAACTGATTTATATAGAACTACTGGATTTATGTAGTCTACAATAAAGGTGCAGTATGTAAGTTTGACACCCAGTGGTTAAACTAGGTAATGCATGCCTAGTTCAAAACACACAAGTGTAGGTTGCCAGATTGACGACATCAACAGAAGTGTGCCTAACTATCGAGCCTAAAGGCTGATTTAAGGCTGATTTAAATCATGTTCTAAATAAAACAATGGCATGTGATAGAATGAATATTTTCCATATTAAAAGGAGTTTTGTTCTAACCAATACCTCAATTTTATATATTAGAAAAGGCTTTTATTTCTTGCAGCTGAACACTTCATGTGCTTTATTCAGTGTTAAATGCTAATAATCTGAGTTTGAATGCCATGTTACATGACATTTATTGCCATACTACATGACATTTATTGCTGCTGAAAGCAGCAGCAGATAGTTTATCTCAGATCTTTATTTAAACCTTTAGAAATAAAACTAAATAAAACTTTAGAACTGTGACTCAGTGGAACGGTGCAAACCAACACATATAAGTGATTCAAGTGTACCAGTGTACATTTAATAATGTTAAAGAGGTTTAATATGTATTAATTATATTGTAAACCTTACCATTTCATTGGAGTGCAGTGAGTGCACTATTCTGTGCTTCTGAATGGCTATATTTAAATTTCTGTTGTGTTTCGTCTGGTGCAAACAGCAAGATTGCTTATCACTGCAAATCTTGTCACATAGCATGTTGTTATGACAAAGGGTTACAATGTTACTTGCTCACCTACATTCGTAACATTTATATTATTTGCTAATTAACTTCATGTGGAACTCTGAATCTGCATCTCATTTCAGAGGCTGCTACGGTCCACCGGAGGTCGCATTTCAGTTGCGGATGTGTACTTTGAGAGCCTTCCTGGCAGAATGAATGAAATAACAAGGCAATCCTGGTTGCTGAAATATAATTGGCTAAACTGGCAGTGGGCGGGTTAAAAAACCAAAACACAGACAACCGTTCCAGCACGTAACGCACATTTTCAAAGCAGAATATTTGACTTAAGCATTGTTTTTCAGATAAACAAGAATGTTCACTTGGCATGTTTCTTAAATATCTGCTTACATATTATGGTATTTTTATTCTTTAGATGAGTCAAAAACTTACATACAGCACCTTTAAGGCAAGTATAAATACTGTAATAAAATTACCTGAGAATTCAAAACTATCCCTTTCTTTATTTTTTAGCAAAAAAGTAATGTTATTACACCCAACACTGGTGATGGTGAAAGGCTTGTCGACATGATTGTGTAATTGTTGAAATGTTCATTCTTTGCATTTCCTGATCAAAAGTTTCACTGTTTTAATAGAATACTTATACTGTTGTCAATTAAGAACTAATATAGTCTCTGCAAAACTTCTTGTGCTGATTACCTTATAATAAGAAGCAGCTACAGCGCTGTTTCTATTTCTAAATAATTCTGTGTCTACTTCTGATCAGCACACATCCAGGGTATTAAAATTTCATTTGCACAGGCTGTTTTAGACTAGTGGAATTTTGCATGTGTTAGTAATGATACAGTGGGGTATGCTATAAATATGACCTGAATTTAGAAACCCAGAAACATCACAAACCAGCTTTGATGTAGCAGAAGTGATTTAAATGTGTAGCAAATGCAGTTCTTTTGCATTTATTATGTTTCTAAAATATATATATATATATATATATATTATTTATTTATTTTTTTTTTTTATTTTGGCAGTGAAAAAGTGGAAAGTGTCGAGGAGATTGTCAGAGATCAAAACAGGGCATTTGTTCCATGTCCTACAAGCTATAGCATATAGTAGTAAAATTTTGTTTACTAGAAAATGTACAGTATATTACAGCTAATTTTAGAGTTGTTGTTTGTCTAATTACAGTATAACTTTAAATTCTTTTTTTAAAGCAGTTGCATTTATAAAGGCAACTACAAATTGATTAAAAGTGAAAGTAAAGACATTAATTATTATAAATAATTATTAATTATTCATATTTCACATTTATGTTTGTAAAGTATATAGACATTCTATTGAATTATATAAAACATATAAAGTATAGTATGCATTATCATTCAGAAGTATTTTAATTACTTTATCAGCTGTCTTTTATTAATTATTAGTTTTAAGTTCAGAGGACATAATCATTCAAACGTTTTCTTATTATATGAATTATTTTATCAGCAGTGGTTTATTATTTTTTATACGATAATATTGTGTAATAGGCATCATGGTGGCGCAGTGGGAAGCACGATTGCCTCACAGCAAGAAGGTCGCTGGTTCAAGCCCTGGTTTCTTCCAGGTGCTCCGGTTTCCCCCACAGCCAAAAGACATGCGGTACAGGTGTGTGAAAGAGGGTGTATGGGTGTTTCCCAGTGTTGGGTTGCGGCTGAAAGGGCATCCGCTGCATAAAGCATATGCTGGATAAGTTGGCTGTTCATTCCACTGTGGCGACCCCAGATTAATAAAGAGACTAAGCCGAAAAGAAAATGAATGAATGAATATTGTGTAATAAAACACAAATAGGAATCTTACTGACCCCAGAACTTTGATTGATATATATTAGGGGTCAAACGACTTCATATTTTTGGAATTTATTTTTGGATTAATGTTATTAAAGTCGAGTTGACGTCAACTAGTCTCTGGTGATGTCATCAATAAAACACAAGGTGCAAGTATTTTGCAACACACCACGGTTTGCTCTTTATTTGCAGAAAATACATAAACACATGCCGTTTGACAACTTATAACATGTTGCAAAAACAATTTAACATTACCAATGACTAATTTTAGTGGAGGGTCAGTAGGTAGTGCTGTCGCCTCACAGCAAGAAGGTGGCTGGTTCGAGCCTCGGCTGGGTCAGTTGGCATTTCCGTGTGGAGTTTGCATGTTCTTCCTGCGATCGCGTGGGTTTGCTTTGGTTTCCCCCACAGTCCAAAGACATGTGGTACAGGTGAATTGGGTAGGCTAAATTGTCCGTAGTGTGAGTGCGAGTGAGTGTGTGGATGTTTCCCAGAGATGGGTTGCGGCTGGAAGGGCCTCCGCTGCGTAAAACATGTGCTGGATAAGTTGGCGGTTCATTCCGTTGTGGCGACCCCGGATTAATGGAGGGACTAAGCCGAAAATGAATGAATAAATGAATAGTTTTAAGGGAAAACTAATGCATTGTCAACACTTTAATTAATAGTGCAATAAGTAATAGTGCAACATTAGCACGGGCTAATTTCAGTGCAAAATAAATTCAGTTAACACATTGTGCATTGCACATACCCTACTATTAAAAATGTAACAATAACAGATATATTTAGTGCAAAAGTAATGCATACATCGTACATAGAACACATGACAATACATGGAACATCAATTCAGGACAAGTTATTTCATAACAACATAACGCACAAAAGACAAAGGCGCCGACTCTCTGTCAGAGACCTGCTCAGATGTAGATTTTACCATTATGATGTGCAGGTCAAAAAGCTGCTCAAAAATCTTGCTCAAGTCATGCCTTTTTCATGGTTAGTCTTCTGTTTATTAGAAATCTCCTCACACTGTGTGTATCTTTACCGCACTCACCTGGTATAATGTTTACACATCTCTTTCATTCGTAGAACCTACATTATGGCCCGTTTCCACTGAGTAGTACAGTATGGTACGGTAGAGGTCGGTACAGGTCACCTTTATCAGGCTTGCATTTTTGTACAGCCAAAAGAGTACCAATGGCGCGGTGTAGAAAGTTGCTCTCATCTGTATCTTTAATCTTCATCAGCACATAAAACCTCTTTAGAGATTAGTAATTCCATCATTCTGAGCTCAAAATAGTCCAAAAGGTGGTGATAATAGTTTAACATGGCAGTTTGTTCATCTTTTACGTTGCTGAAACAATCATTCGCTCCTTTGTTTTTTCGGCTTCTCCTTTGTTTTTTCACGCTTCACTCTCGCATTTGTCCTTTTCTAAAAAGATCGGATGTCAAAAGCACTTCAATAATCACGCTGTTCCTTGGTCCTCCTTTTGTACTCTTTTGTTGTGCTAGGTACCTTACCTAGGGTACCCAAAAAGTGGTATGGTACGATTTGCTTTTTGTTACCTTTTGACAGTGGAAACAGCCAGAAAAGCATACAGAGAGAGAGAGCGAGAGAGAGAGAGAGAGAGAGAGAGAGAGAGAGAGAGAGACTAAGGCCCAATCCCAATTCTACCCCTTAGCCCTTTCTCTTACCCCTACCCCTCAGTGTCCCCGTTCTCTTTAGCTTGAAGGTGTAAGGCTAAGGGGAAGGGGTGAATAGGCCTTTGAACAAAGATTTTTCAGGACTACACTCGAAACCAAGAGGTAAGAAAATTTCCCAGAATACACCAGCCACAACGGCAGTATTGCTGAACCTGGAAGTAAGGAGATCCACAAATTAGTATTTTTTATCATTATCACAAATTTTTACGACAAACAGACATATGTTTTAATATATTCATAACCGCGTTCGTGTTTTACCATCATGCTTAAAAAAAAAACGCTAAAATAAAAACCGCTAAATTTCGCGATCTATAATTCCTATAAATATCTCCTCTACAGCAGTTCCACAACATTCTGACACTCGATGACACTGGAATACCCTGTCAGAAAAGTCTAGTGGCTGGGAATGAGCTTTTTACAGTGTCTGCTATAATGTTAATGTTGTTTTCGTGTGTTTACATAGATGAATATGGCCACTGTGTAAATGCACAGTATAGTTACGATCCTATTGCCACATTAGATCGTTATGATAACATAATATATGCCTTCAGTGATTTCTTAAAGATGAATACCAAAAAATAGCACAACTGGAATAACTACAGCAGTCGCAATCATCTGATCTCATATGAAGCAAGAGATCGAAATGACATATGATGACGTGTGCAGGTGCTGTAGTGCTGTCCCATTTCTTAGAGGTAAATTTTGAAGCAATTGCCTTTCACACTTGGTTTTAAGGGCCAAGGGGAAGGGGTAGGGGTACAAAAATAGAATTGGGATTGGGCCTATATTGTAATGCAATATAGAACATCTTTCCGTTTCCACCAAAAAATATAACAAATATAACATAAAAGTCCTCTTATTATAAAGTTTTGGCCATACAACCCACTCCTGTTTGTTTTTAATTTGGTCAAAGAGTTTCCTGAAAAAAATAATAAAAATTCCTTTTCTTTTAGTGAAAGTTCATGTGGGTTGAATAAAACTGAGGAGGCAACAAAAACATCCTGAGGCTTCATTATCCAGCATCTGTGGCTATTTTTTTTTTTTTTAACCAGGCATCTTCATGGGATTGTTTGTTTCGTTTTCCATGCAGCTTTAATCTGTATGCAGAATGCTAACATTAAACAGTCAGGTTACAAAGTCAGAGCTGAAGAGAGCAGAGAGCGGATCATGTGTCAGATCAAACATCAAGACCTCTCTGCGCTTTGTAGGAATCTCAGATCAAAAGACAAGCGTCCTTTAAATGCCAGCATGAGAGAGGATGGCATGTCTGGATGGACAGTGTATTAGACAGGTCTAGTGTTCTGATTCTTCTGCTCTCAGATGCCACAACGAGTATCTTAGTAATCTGTCTCCTGTCTAAATAGATAACTGTCTATCTTTATTAGGTAGCTGCATTGTTTTGATATTAATTGAAATATGATCCTAGACTGTGGATGCATCCTCTGGATTTACATGCAAATAATAAACTAATAAAAAAAATGGATAGTGCACCAAAAATTATAATTCTGTCATAACTTACTTTTTTTTATTAAAAAATTTAGATTTATACAACGTGAATAAATTATCTTTCAGTCAATGTATGGTTTGTTAGGATATGAGTTAGAGTCCGAATTACTTTGGTTTACCTGTTTAAGACATGTGAAAGACAATATTGGAGAGAGAGACAATTTGTTCTGATTTGAGCTGCGTTTAAACCAGTGTTCTTAGCCATGCTGTCTGAATTGATGGAATTGTGAAAGTAGAAAAGTATAGATAGGTTTTAATCCATCATACCATTCCTTCTAGAAAGGACTTCAGTCAGGGCTTGACGCTTACTTTTTTCAGGAGTAGCACATGCGCTCCTAAGTTGAAAAATTTAGGAGCACATCAAAGAAATTTAAGAGCACAGTGAAAATGTATAAAATAAATAGTGTTTTTGCCTAATAAATGTACACAAGGAGATCTTTAGAAGCAACGCAGTTTCAGTTATTTGAATACAATAAGTACAATAAGCTTAAATACTATTTAATAATTATTTATAGTTTAAGCTGTATGGAGTTTAGCTAGTGGTCCACAGCAGGACTGGGATCAAATTGCTCTAATGAAGGCCTCTCTAAACTGATCTGAATCAAGTCTTCAGTTGTGGACATGCCTAGACAGCTTCTTATTCAATTTTTGATCCAGTTTCAAGCTGAAAAATATCTTTCACACTGGCCAGCAGAAATAGGGTGTTATTATTAAGTTATTGTTAAGTTAATAAAAATGTGCAGTATGGTTAGTGCAATCATTCACATGACCAGAGCTATCATAGGAAGATCATGGCTGTATTAATGGTCCCAAACAAAACATTATTAATTTTATTATATATATATATATATATATATATATTGTACATATTATCTTTAATATACTATGAAATATACTTGCAGTAGCTAGATTGAAACACATCTTTTCTCCACAGCACAAAAAATATTGTGACTTTTAAGAATAATGATATTTATCCAAATTAAAGTGTAACAATGTAAAGAAAGACACAACTACAATCTCATGTGCAAAGCTGACACTGTTTATCAGAGCCCTTATTTTTCTGGGCTTTTTTAAGAAGAGCTGAATATGGGAATGCCTGTATGAATTAAAGTTTCCTTCTGCCCCAAAGTAATACCATCTTTTCTATTAAAATGTAATGGTCCTTAAGCAACAAAATCATTTCTAATTGACTTCTTATTCTTATTTAACAGACAAATTAAAAAAAAGTTGAGCATTTAACACCTTTTACATGATATGGTGTTTCTTTTCAGTGTATTTAAGTAAAAACAAATTTATCCATGTGCACCAGGTGAAATCTGCTCTCTCTCTCTCTGTTGTAGTGTGGTGCTGCTGAGAAAATGAGATGCAGCAGTCAAAGTTTGCACATAAAGTAATGCAAAAACAAATTAATATCGAATGCGAAAGCAGAATATCGGATGTGTCCGGAAAAAGAGGATGTATTGTCACCCCAAATTATGAGCTTGGTCAGTCTATTTACTAAAAGGCTTTTATTTTCCACGTGTCCTCGCGCTCTTTCAAAGCTACTACCAAATTCAGAACAGCAGTTCTGTATCTAACGCGTCTCTGTGGGTCTGTATGCTGAGCATGTGAGTCTGTGTTACAGAACCAGGTCGCCCAGGTAAAGTTTGTGTAGGAAGCGCTGGTGTTGAATTCGGTCTCACACTAGGCATGCCACGATATGCCATCCATGGCCGAATATGCCATCCACATGCTGCCATTCGGTGCCTTGTGTTGCTTAACAACGTATTCAAATCAATGTAAAGACCGCCCTACGTAAAGTAAATAAACCAGTAGAGATGAGCCGTTGTTGATCTCGTCAGGGTGTGCTACAGTCACAATAGATTTCCAACGTAATATACCATAACTTAGTGTGAAGAGCATGTTGTTTCACCATGGCCCAATAAATTAAGTCCTCAATCAAGCTTATTAAAAAAAAAAATCGCACATGTGCGACTAAATCAATTTTCCAGTTCGCACACACCAATTTTTATTTGCAAATGCGAGTGAAATGGTCGCACTGTCGAGCCCTGTTCAGTGGTAATAGTTTTCATTTTCAGCATGATAATGATTCGCTAATTGCAGTGAAATCCTAATTGGAGAAAGAAAACAGCTGATGAAACATAGACAATGTCATGAAACGTCCTCCACAGGGTCCCGACCTGAATATTATAGAGGCTGTATGAGACCACCTGGACAGAAAAAGAAAGATATGACACTCTAAACCTAAAGAAGAGCTCTGGAAAGTACTAAAAGAAGCCTGATATTACACAGCAAAATGTCAGGACAGTTAGAACAAAACAGTTCAAGCTGTGCTTAGTGTCATGTAAGCCACATTAAACATAGATTTTTAATTGAAGAGGAAATGTTGCCTTGTTGTTGTTGTGTTGGACATATTTCCGATAATTTTTGTTTGTTTTTAATAAAGAGACTGATTATACTATATATTGCGCAAAAGTCTTAGACCAACAAATTTGGTACAGTGCTTAGGACTTTTGCACAGTATATGTACTGTATATGTGGTCTTGTGTACCTAAAAGACATGTACAAGTACATGTACATCTTCCGCTGTGGACAGGGGGAGGCATTTTCAAAATCCCATTTGTGTCCCCCTGATTTTCTATGTTTTTTTTATCCGCACACAGCCATCGCCACAGAGTAGCGCCACCAATCAGAACACAGAGAGCACTCTACATGTCTTAATACACACATCCGCATCCAATAACTTGCATGCACATTCTAAAAATAACTCTTTGAAAGTTCTTCTAATGAGCAGGTATCGGGGTTGAAACGATCGTTTCAGACAGCGATGAAACGCCAACCAGAAGCAGACGACTTCAATGTCAACATGAATGAAATAAAGAAGATGTGAGATGTGATTCAGCATATTAACCCTGTAGATGCAAGTCTAACGTTTGCATAAAAGAAAATTAATAATATAATGGTCACCATTTTCATATAATATGCCTAAATATTAATATTGCATAAAAACATAAAAAACATAAAAACAGTTGCTGTTGTCTATCTCCAATTGATATTAGTGCTGCACGATTAATCATATCGCAATCGCAATCGCGATGTCAGCCTATGCGATTACATTACAGCAAATCTTGCGATTATATTATATAAACGAATGCATTTGTGGACGTAACAAGACATTAATTCTAAGAGCTGTATAAAGCCTGTTTCACACCGCAAGCGTCAGCAGCGCGTGTGCTTGTGGTCACGTGACTTTCCGCAGCGCAGTGTGGAAACGGGAGAAAATGGATACAGAACAGACTGACACAACTTGTGCCCAGAAAAAAATGCTACCTCTGTTATTTGACGATATTTTGGCTTCAGGATTTCGGTCACTGAGCACAAAGAGGTACTGTGCAAAATTTGCCAAACTAAAATTGCTACATCACGTGGCAACACGACAAATTTATATCAGCACCTGAAGCAACACAGAGTGAATGCATGGCGATAAAGCCAAGAATGTTAAAGAGACCGAACAAAACAAAGCACAACCCAGTGTGAGCAGAAGAAAACAACATTATTACAGATGTGTTTTTAAGTCTCACGCCATATGAAAAGACGTCGCAAAGATATAAAGAAATCACTCACTCCATCACACACTGTTTGGCAAAAGACATGATGCCCATATACACTGTTAGTAATGAGGGATTTCAGAAAATGTTTCGCACACTGGACAAGAGATACCAGTTGCCCTCACGAAACTATACTTCTCTCAAGTCGCAATACCTGAGCTTTACACCAAGTGCCGTAGCGAGGTTTATCTTGAAATAACTGCAGTGAAATTATTTTCAACCACTACGGACCTTTGAACAAGCGGGACGACCGAACCATATATTAGCCTAACCGTGCACTTCGTCGACGATGATTTTGAACTAAAAAAGCCGTTGCCTGCAAACATCGTATTTTCCTGACGATCACACGGGAGAGAACATAGCCGCGGGTTTGAGAGAGGCACTGGCTGCATGGGACCTCTGGGAGGATGGTTTGGTCGCTGTCACAAAAGACAACGGCACGAACATCGTCAAAGCGGTGGCGCTTAATCACTGGACTAGATTCCAGTGCTTCGGGCATAAACTTCATTTGGCCATCGGTAAGTTAAATGAATTTTTTCATATTTAAAGCTACTTAACTGTACGTTAGATGACGGCTATTAGCATATTTATTTAAGAATAAATGAAAATACAGTGTAGAAATCGGTGTGTCACAAAGAACACTAGAAATGTCCCATTAAAATTATTTTCATCATTAGCACATGACTCTAAAAATTAATATGTTTAAAGAACACTTTCCTTTAATCTTCTCTTCATCGTTAGATTAAAAATGGTGAGTGATTTGATAAGAATATTAATAACTGGGTGTTTGTCGTAATTTTGTTATTGTTTTATGCTAGTATCAATTTGGAATATTGCAGCATCTTCTAGTTGTTGCTAGATTGCACTGTGTACTGTATCTCAGTTGAAAAAATAAAAATTTCAGCATTATTAGTAATCTGTGTGTGCATTTTTCTTGATAACAAGCAAGTTGAGTCATACCACTCGTTTATCGTATCGCAATCGCAAATCGCAATTTTGACCTTAATAATCGCAATGTGATACTTTTTCCCAAATCGTGCAGCCCTAATTGATATTACAAAATAGTAATTCAGCACGCTCTGTTCTTAATTTTTTTTTTTACAATTTAGGTTATTAATTTAAATATAAGTCTATTTGAAATTAAATTTGTTCAACCAGCCGTTTTCCCCTGAATTTGTTTTCTGAATTATGAATTTCTAAATACATGTAAATACAGGAAATGGGATATAAATCGAAAACATTTTCCCCAAATTGTGTCTCCCTTCCTGACTTTAAACCAAAGTTACATCCTTGATAATAAGATTTTTTTTTATTAAAGAGCTGCACTTTAAAATATGTTGGGTTATTTCAAGCCAAGTTGTTCTCATTCATACGGAAACATACTGTTTTTTTAGAAAGAAGTCTCAACTTTAACCCTAAACATAACATAAATGAAATAAAGCAGATGTGAGTTGGTTGATTCAGTATATTAACCCTGTAGCTGCTAGTCTAACTAATTTAGCACGTTCTGTTCTTATTTTTTTTTAACAAATTAAGTTATTATATTAAATATAGGTCTATTTGAAATAAAATTTGTTCCACCAGCCATTTTTCCATTGAATTTGTTTTCTGAATTATGTATCTCTAAATACATGTAAATGCAGGAAATGGAATATAAATCGGTTCATTCCGCTGTGGCGACCCCAGATTAATAAAGTGACTAAGCCGAAAAGAAAATAAATGAATGAATAATGTGTAGTTGGGGCAAATGGTGTGTTATTGTACTGTTTTTGTGGTGTTTGTTGTCTAATAATTAACTGTATTTGTGATGTCAGTGGTGACAAATGAGTCTCCCCTCACCGGGATTAATAACATTTTCTATGATTACTACTACTACTTCAAATGAATAAGTTCGTATCATATAGGAAATAGTTCTAAAATGTGGTGAGATTTAATTGGAAGCTTTAATAATCATATTTCTGTCGTTAAGCAAAAATGTAGGCACATGTTTATAAATGAGCATGTGTTGTCTTTTCTAACATTAAGACCTTTGTTATTGCAAAAGGTCATAGTGTTCCAATTATTGTTTCACACTTTAATCTGGTGAAAGTACTGCAAAAAATGATGCTACATCATGTTTCTTCATTTCTTCATGCTGTATAGAAAGATGCTAGATGGAACCTGAAATTGTGATTTTAACTTTATGTTTCTTTCGTTATTTATTGGATACTTTTATTTGATTGCACATGACACTTGTTTATATACGGTTGAAGTCAGAAATAGTAGCCCTCCTGAATTATTAGCCCTCCAGTATATTTTCCTCCGGAGAGAAGATTTTTTAACACATTTCTAAACATAATAGTTTTAAAGAGCCCCTATTATTCAATAAAAAAGGTCATACTTTGATTTTGGGGGTCTCTAACAACAGGCTGATATGCATGCAAGGTCAAAAACACTTTCATTGTCTTATAATATACATATACTGTATACTTTTTACCTAATTATCCCAACGACTCCCATATAATTTGTTCAGCGATTCATTTGTTCCCAAACCCCTTCTTTGCGTGATGCTAATCTGTGGCTATTAATCTGATGAACCAGTTGTGATTGGTTGACTGGATTCAGCGCGAGATGGATTTATCCTGAGAGATACATTACACATACTGATCTATAATAAATACGTGATTACAAGCCACGCAGATGATTACAAGTTATAAAACACAGTCGCATGACTGCCAATCCTCAGTAATAGTAGTCTTTGTGTCATAATTAATCCCATGATCCCTCGTACTCTGCTGGTGTTTGAAGGGAAAGGCACGTTCACGTTTTACCGGATCCAACACTTCATATTTGGTGATTTTCCGTATCGACATTGATGCGTGCAGGCAAATGATCCGAACAAAGGACAAACTATTGAGTCAACTCAATAGAATCAATAGTTTAAAACGGTGCATGGTGCACTTTCAGATTTAAACCTTAGCTGGATGTTTCCATTCACGTAGAGCTGTGTTACACACATGGATGGTAATTTTCAAAAACCCATAATAGGGGCTCTTTAACAACTAATTTCTAATAATTGATTTCTGTTAGCTTTGCCATGATGACAGTTCATAATATTTTACTTGATATTTTACAAGATACTAGTAGTCAGCTTAACCCTCTGCGGTCTGCAACTGCGTATAAGGGGTCTTCTCCTGATAACACCGAAAATAACTTAAATCACACTTTCAATTTTGATCGTATAGATGAGAGCTATACATCAATTAAATCTGTTAGGTGTCTACTTTTTGTTTGTACACTCACAATAACAACAAAAGTTTGTGCTTGTGAAAAATAAGGAAAATAATCAGTGCACGCATTCTTTCTTTTGTCACTCCAGAAACTGTTTTTAGAAACGGGTCAATAAAATGAACTGAAATTCTGCCAAAACAAAGCACACAGACATGAGACATATATCTATAGAAAGTTGGAAATGTCTACTTTTAAGTGCAGTTAGTGGATGTTAAAAAACAAATATTGTTTGATAAAGTAATCAGTATGACACCAACATTATGTCTAGTTTCTCAGGTTGAGCTCATTATTTTTAATGCGACCACGCCCACAGGCTTTGATATTAAAATCGACCACGTGAGATGTGCGCGACATGTAAACCGTGGTTAAAAAAAACAAAACAAAACAAAAAAAAAATGCGGAATCTCTTCGAATACATGAGAAATACACATGAGAGACGTATCTGCATAAAGCTTGGAAGGTGCTCTTTCCAACTCATTTGTTTTCTTGCTAGGTAATCCATAGAATTCTCCCGGCAGAGCATGCACCACACCGGCTCTTCCCGTGTCCGCCATTAACAATTTTACGGCTTAACTGTAGGGTAGCTAGGCAAGTTTGGGTAATTAGGCTAAGCCATGGTTTAATCTGTAGACAATAAAAAAAATTGTGGGGGGCTAATAATATTGACCATAAAATGTTTTTTAAAAAATTAAACAATATTAAATATTTAGAAAATATTATAGGAAATACTGTGAAAAATTCCTTGCTTTGTTATACATCATTTAGGAAATGTTGGGGAAAAAAACAATCGCAGTAGAGCCAATACTTTTGACTTCAGCTGTGTATTTTGGGACAAAGAATATTCTTATGTCTTGCTGTCCATATCTTTGGATAGAGTTGAATACGGTTGGTTCTCATTATCTGCTGGCACATTTCAGTGAACAATCAGCTTCATTAAATCCAATTCGTTTTTCAGAGTCTTGCTTAATTGCTCTACAGCTGATCCCGTTTTGGTTTGCACTGACTGGACTGATCACCATCTGTACGTTTGTTCGCTTTTCACCAAAGGCGTTGACTCTGGAATCTCAAAAAGGAAAGAGCTGATCCTTCATGCATTCTCATGGAGTTATCAAGGACAGAGGAAGGATTTTTCTCAATCTCTCTCCTTCCTGCCTGTAATCCTGCCCTTTAGATGTATTTGAGCCACCGTGAATGGGGACTTTGAGGACTTTGATTTGCTCTTCCCACAGTATTGCACGCTTCCCCTGACTTTTTGCCACCTTGCACTCAGCTGTAAGATTCCTATCGGGAATTCCTCTATCAGGAAGCCTATCTGAGGTTTTACTTAAGGTCTCACCTGATTTAATGATGGATCAACAGGATTATGTAGGGAGAGTGTAAGAAGGTTTCGTGCACATGCTGCCTTGCCACTATGCTGTATGTTTATTGATTATTTTATTTCTTACTGGTTTTCTGTATTATTGATTTATTAAGTGTTGTGAATTGGGCATATTCAAATTTAAGGTAAATTATAAAGTTATATATTTTGGTAAGTGAAAGAGATTGCAGTGAAGATTTTTATTGTGTGAATGATTACAGATGAAGGAACATATCCGCTTCCTCCATCCCTTTGTGTTGTATCCTAAATAATTGACTGTAAGAAGGGCTATTAAAAATACATTGTTAACTGTGGCTGCACACGGAAAATGGCCTTTTCATTTAGCCTATTAGCAGAACATGGATGACACCGAACTTTAGTTTGAAATATGGAAGCTTATTAGCCAGGGCCAGAACAAGGAAATCTGCTCGGAGATCTGATTCTAGGAAATGCGTTTTAAACTGCAGTGAGCTGTATTTTATTTAGTCATTTAAAAAAGTTACTTGATGTACCGTTTGTATTTATTTATTTTTTTATTTTTTTATTTATCATATTATCTTGGATTCATTTACTCACTCTGTCTTTGTTTCAAACTGGTAAGAGAGTCTTTATTTTGACTGGAGACAAAAGAGGCAAAAAGAGGTAAATAATTTTTAAAAAGATTACCAAAGAGTATGTAAAAAAATACCATTTAGTTTAAATATCAATGTAAAAAATATCTGTAATCTGTGTTTTGTGATTCATGTTTTTATACCCCCCCCCCTTTATTTATGCTTTTTATTTACAAAAACGCTGCTCTGCTCTACAGTGTGAAGATATCTAAATGCTAACTTGCTAATAAAAATAGCACAATACAAGCTCCAAGATGAGTGTTCTAAATTATTTAACCCAGGCTCATTCTAAAAAAAACGTACCACTATATACTTTTCTGGAGAGTGCCAAATGCGCAGTTTTTGTTTTTGCGAATGCACTCGAGGCCGCTGCGTATGCTTTTTCAGATCTCAAATTTCTCTTGTGAGTGCCATTCACGCCTGCTGCTCTCGCATAAATCCACCAGAGGCCACTGTCAACTGACTGACTGATCGACTAACCCACCTTTCTTCTTCCCTAAACCCAACCAATAGTGTTTTCAAATAGTGTTTTAAAAAGCAATCCTCATAAAGAAATTGATTTTCCCACGTTTACAGATTTTACCACATTCTCAACCTGTTATTTACTTGTTTATTTCTTTTTTTGGCTTTTGTTTTTGTCTTACTCGCTTTCTGGAACCGTTCTTTTCCAGACTCGAACCCCGTCGTCGTGGTCAACTCTTCTCTATGTCTCAAGTCCAAGTCCAAACTGGTAACAGCGAGAAAGCCATCCATACGGAGGTAAGTGGTCAGCCTCTTAGGCGCGAAAAGGAGCAGCATCACTCCGTAGCGTTAGTTTTAAAGACAAAATGTAGCCATACGTACTTCTGGCTACATAATTTGCAATCTCCAGAAATGTATATGGGGGCTACATTTTCAGAATGAGCCTATGTCGAAATTATTATAAAATTTGCCATAATAAAGGGTGCAACAGTTAATGTTACGGTGTTTACTTTTTAGTTGACATACACTATGGAAAAATATATTATGAAAAATCTGTAAATTACCAGTTTCCCATATTTTGTGATTCATGTTTTTATTTTTTTATTTGACTCTGTTTATTTATGATTTTGATTTATGCAATTGCATTATGGGATCTTTTTTCCTACCAACTTTTAACCTTAAACAGTTTAAAACAGTGACTTTTATTAACATTTCTAATAGATTAAAGTGATCTATTATTAGGGTTTATGTTGTATATTATGGTACAAAACCTGCCAGTACATTTTCTGTAAATTTACAGACTAATTTCTCTCTATATTATTTCTTATAAATTACATTATTTCAAAATACTAAAATGTAAAGTAATAAAAGTAATTTTGTTAAGCTGTAGAGTTGAATTTTCAACATAAACATTCAAAAGTCGACATAGCAGAGATCAAGGTCCCATTATGCAGTTCACAACCGCAAGTAAGCGAAAAAGACACAATATTTTGTGTATAATGTTTTATGTATTTAATTTATTTAAGTATTGTAGCTTTTTGTATCTACATTGTTAGAATTATTGGAGAGTCAGTAAATAATGATATAATTTTCACTTTATGGTGAACAGTCCTTTTAAATATGGAAATACGGTAAAACAGGATTAAAAAAAAAATTACAAAACAAAGTGCAACATTGACTCATTCTGAAAACGTTTTCTGGAGATCACAAATTAGCCAGAGCTGCATTTTCTCTGTAAAACAAACACTACGAGGCGGTATGATGCCGTTCCATTTCTCGCTTACCAGCTGACCACTTACCTCTGTATGGGCAGCTTTTCCACTGTTACCAGTTTGTCCGGTAGCTCAACACGTACGTTGGCGGACTTGAGATGCAGACCAAAGTTGACCGTGGCAACAGGGTTCGAGCGAAGAACGGTTGTCCAGTAGCTCACCATGTATATCGGCGGACTTGAGATGCAGAGGAGAGTTGACCATGACGATGGGGTTCGAGTACAGCAAAAAAAGATTCGGTTGGTTGGTCAGTCAGTAAGTCAGTCAGTCAACAGGGGCCTCTGGTGGATTTACACAAGAACAGCAGGCAAAAATGGCACTTATGAGAGAAATTTGAGATCTGAAAAAGCATACACATCCATCCTTTGGTGGATTCGGGAAAACAAAAACTGCAAAGAAAACATAGCTCCTAGGATGTATTTCGCTCTCTCCAGAAATGTATATAGGGGTATGTAATCAGAATGAGCCTGGGCTGACAAAGTAGGATCACAGATTGACTTTACACACTATATAGCACTGCTGTGCTTCTGTGTCTCATTTTCTGGCTTTATCCAGAGGTCAAACTTTTTTCCTGCTCTGAATTAAGCACCGAATCCATTTCACGCTGAACTGCATTTGAACAAATCCACAATAATACTGCAAATGGTTAAGAATATAATCTCCTGAAAAACGCCTGGGTGCAATTTATACCAGGGTTCAGATGATATGTACTTTTTTCAAACAAAGAAGCTACGCGTCAAGAAGTTCACCAAAATAATCGGAGGTCCCTCCTAACAGATCTCCAGCAAAGTCATTCATTCGGGTTATAACTTCCACTAATCTAAGCTCACTTTTATGGATCTTCATGAAATGAGTTCACCGATCATCCATGAAATGTATTTTTCTACATAGATTAAGCGTTCATGCTGCATTGATGCTCACAATCCGGCAAAGCAAGCAAATATGGCTTCCCACAGTGGAAGATGCTGCATTTGAATTCTCTTCAGGGGATTTTGCAAGCATACTGTAAGCTGCAGTGTCCCTTTCTGCCTTTTCCTTCAGTTTCCAGGTGGGCTTTTAAACCCATGTTGAAGAGCTTTACTGTTTAATGAAGACATAAAAGCAAGAAAGAGGGGAAACCTGTAAAGAATTTCATTAAGGTGTCTGCTTTCCTCAGTATCTTTCATGCCGGATACAAACAATGCAAACTGTTTGAAGCTCATCCAAGAGATACTACAAATAGAGAAATAAAGAAACAATACTACAAATAAAGATGAAAGAGTGCAGATGAAGTGTCAGGGATATAGTTTTAGGAATTCCTAGAAGGTTTGGTTTGTTAGCGTTAGAGAAAGTTTCCACTAGCTTCTCTTAGATGTTGCTGGACTGACGCAGAATCCCCAGGAAATGTTGGAGCCAATTTATCACCTGAGCCCCAAATACAGTGTGAAATTGCAAATATTTCATTATTTTGTACTACATGTTTTTGTCAGTGACTGATTTCTTTTAGTTTGAAGATTCGATTCAGTGATTCTATGCTGACACAATTTGATAAATAGACTCCCTTTGTTAAAACAATACAGTACATGCGAGATGGATGACCACAGTCTGTTTGAGTTCACCTCAGTAAAGCTGGCTCTGTGACTCATACTCTCAGCAGAACCCAATAAAGCATGCCTGTCTGTGGCAATTTTTGCTCATTTCCAGCCTTGAAAGTTCAGCAAGTTTTTTTTTTTTTTCTGACACCGGTTACATTTCTTGACGCTTGATGGATATTCCTAAAAACTTGCATTGGTCATATTATTTGATTCCGTTGGTCTTTTTTATGCTGAATCGCAGGCAGTATGATATGATCAAATGTATTTAGCAGATTCTCTTATCAAATATGCTGTACAGTCACTATCCTGCCCAATGTCATGGGAACAGACACGTTGCTGGGTCTCAGAATGTTACCAAAACTGTGCTTGCTTTTACAAATTAAACTTGGTGTTTAACAGGACATACTGGATATGTGATCTGTAATTTACAGTAGATATTGTCCATGTTGGTCAGTGACTGTTGCAGTGGTGAGGCCAGAAATATTAAGTCCAGTGGACCTGTATGAGTGAAATATTGAAATAGAGTGCCTACTTTCAAACTAAAATAATACGTAAAAAGTACTGCTGGGCAAAGATTAATTGCAATTAATCGCATCCAAAATAAACGTTTATGCATATACAGTTATCCCTCGCTATAATGCTATTTCGCAGATTCTTTTGTGCAATTTGACATGCGTTTTTTTACAGGGCATTGTGTTCTGCGTCCTGATTAGCGCATTGTGTTCTGCGACCTGACTGGCTGTAGACCATTGTCAATCAATCTCCTCCGTGCCGTATCTCCTGTACAGTACAGAATGCGTTCAGCTTGCCAAATTGACATGAATCTTTGATCGCTAGCTGTGTGACCCTGAAGTGCTGTACTGTATGTTTGCAAGTTTTCTCCCTACAATGTCGACGAAATGTTCTACACCAAAGGCACCTGCGGTAGCACCCAAAAGGTAGAGGAAGATGCTAACCATTTTTCCATTATTACGGAATAAATAAATGAAGATCAAATGGTTCTGATGTTTGGTTTTATTCTATAATTTTATTCTATTTTTTTATGATTTTATTCTATTCTTTAAACAAGAGAGAAAAGTGTGAAAATGTCAATGCTTGTCTGAGAAAAGGGTATAAAGTGTGTAGTGAGGTGTTTTACAGCCTTAAAACATCTATAATAACTGTAAAAAATAAAGCGGACTACTTTGCGGATTTCGCCTATTGCAGGTTATTTTTAGAACGTAACTTCTGCGAATAACAAGGGACCAATGTAAATCCAAACAGTCATGCATATTTTTATTTATATTTAGGAATATATGCATGTATATACGTATGTATATGATACAAATAATATGTAAATTTAAATATCTATGCAAAAACGTTTTGTATAGTTTTGTTTTAATGTATGTATGTGCATTACCTATACATCATAAATATATATACAGTAACACACACACACATACATACTTCCTATGTTAAAACAAACTTTTATTTTGGATGAGATGAATCTATGTCCAGCACTGATAAAAAGTACTAATGGATTTAAATCATTTCTGCAAAAAGCTCATCACTGGGTCAAATAGTAAAATGAATGAGCAAAAAATATCGGCCTAAATTTGCATGAAAGCATGATCTGTTATGCATCATACTGCTGTTCAAATGCAAAATTGGTCAAAATTGCGTTAAGGCCTAACATGGCCTTTGTTACAAAGTATCTGAGTTCAGTTTTGTCTTGTTTTTAGAGAAACAAAAATGGCTAATCTACCCACATGTGACACTTCTTGGTGTAAAAACTTTAAAGCAGAGACATCAAAACTAGGGCCCGCGGGCCAAATCAAAGGTTACCGTGGGCCAACTTTGGCCCGCGGGCCCTAGTTTGGATGTCTCCCATCCCATCTGAGAAGAGAAGGAAAATGATGGGAAGGTTGGGGCCAATACTTTTACCAGAGCTTGTCATTTCTAATTTTAACATAACCTTTTGTTTGTTTGTTTAATTGTTGAGATACAAAAAAGTAAATGAAATTAAATGTCTCAATTAAATGTTGTGCATGAATCAGATAAAAAAAAATGAAAGGATCCTCGATGAGCAAATCAAGGGTATTTAATGTATTCAGCATTGAACACCATTGTGTTATTAAGGGGATTGTTTGTTTTTATAAGTTCATCTCAAAATATAAAAGATATATAATTACTAATACGATTACAGTATTTTTTCAAATCATTTTTAATAACTTAGGAAATTACCACGGCAACTTTAATGTAATTCTTTGGTTTATTTAAGTTCGGCCCACCTCATTCAATCAACATTGGCTTTTGGCCCTTCATGAGAAAAAGTTTAAGCACCCCTGCTTTAAAGGTATTTTTCTAAGCTTTAGTGTTTGTGTTTTTATTGCACTTTGCCTTTGAAGGACTGCATTCATAACCATTTTTGTCATTCATTTCTGAAAATTCAAATCTAGCAAATACAAAAATATACAAATATACAAAAAACATAATTATTTGGGCCATAATGTAAGACGTTACCAAGCTTTTTCTAGTGCAATACTGGCAACACTGTTGCCAGTTAGTCACTGTAAGATATAACAGTGAGTAACTAAATACATAAAAGAGTATCTATAGATAAAAGCATTAGAGTAGGGGAGACAGTAATTGTTGAACAGTAATTTACCATTTATTGTTGCAGCTACTACCTGTAATTGATACATAAATAAAATTACTGTAATTTATGCTTTGCACTACACAATTTCATACAAACCCTACTCATTTTACAGTAAAATACTGTTTACTTTTATTACAGCAAAATAATTCAATTCATCTTTATTTCTACAGTGCTTTTACAATGTAGATTGTGTCAAAGCAGCTTAACATAGAAGTTCTAGTAGATCGAAACTGTATCAGTCCAGTTTTCAGAGTTCAGTTTTGTTCAGTTCAGTGTGGTTTAATTTTCACTGGTGAAAGTCTGAACACTGAAGAGCAATCAATTGATGCGTAGCTCCACAAGTCCCAAACCAAGCAAGCCAGTGGCGATGAACAAACATCACCAATTGACGAAAGTGAAGGGAAAACAAACAAACCTTGTGAAGCACCAGGCTCATTTGGGCACGACCGTTTTTCCTTTGGCCAAACGTCTTGTGCAGAGCTGTAGTCTATGCGCTTGAGGCTGGAGAACACTGGACGTCCATCGTGGAGAAGCTGCAGGTGTGAGTAGGTCACCGACGGGTGTTCTGGCTGGCCCACGAGATCAATCCTGGTCCAAGATTATTGGATTGCATCATTGGCACTGCATAATCTCTAGAGGCCTCGGAATGAGTATCCCCAGGTGGAAAAAGAGAATAAAAATAAATAATTATCTTAGCTGTTGTTCATACACTGACTATTGTAAAGGTATTTACCATGTAATCTACAGTTAGGGTTAACAGGGCAGGGTATGGACAAAAGAAAAAAAAAAATGCCTAGTACATGTAAACAATATTGACATTCAGCATTTAGCATGCATTTTGGATTGTAACCTCACTAAACATTAGTAAACTGTAGTAGATTGTTTGGTTCACATAAGTCCAAACACAACACAGTCTAAAACTGTATATTAATTGCATTACATGCTACTTTGCTAAAGCTTCAGGGCATCTGACATCCTAAAGTGTCACAACAATAAATATGCTATACTTTCAAACATTATTTGAAAAGGTCAGGAAGTCTAACGATCTGAAACTATAGATCCCAGTAGGATAGTACCAGGGTGGACCTTTTCTAGCTTCGACACGGGTCAGTTGGTGCAGTGTGAATTAGTCTTAAAGCTGCGCATGGATGCTTCAGTACACTTTTATGTGTTAGTCATGGAAAATAACATATTATGACATGTGGATGAGAGAATAATGACAGAGGTTTCATTTTTTCAGTTGCAGGTAACCTTTCCATAAAAGCCTTTTTCCCCAGGAAATGAATAAATAAATAAAAATAATAAATATGATGCAGTCTTGTTTTGAAAGCAAAGATTGGGCAGATCTGAGTTCATGCAGTTGTTTTTATTGCTTTTATGTTTTTGTTTCCATAGCCTCTGCCTTCAAAGTCAAACAGAAGGATGCTCTTGTGGAGAAGCCAGGGTCAGCATATTTCAGAGAACTAAGCAAAGCTTCCTAAATTAGCTTCTGTGGGAATTGAACCCGATTGTGCTTGTGAGCGATTGAAGAGTGGAGGGATGCATTTGTTCATGTTGGGTTTTTACGAACTCTCAGGTATTGATTTGAAATGCAATGCACTGGCACAAAGACAACTCCAGGGTTAAGAAATTGGCCGTTTATCTTAGCATGAAGCTTCATCAGCGCAAAGCTGCCGTTCTGTTACCAAAAGCCGATTTCTTTAGGTCTAATGTTAACTCTATATGAATGTTTTGTCGTGACAATGCTCTTGAAGTGTGCAACCCTTCATTTATCTGCAGACAGGAACAACAGGCAAGTGTGGATTGATCCAGAGACCCAGCTGTGCGCGGTGGAGATTGCAGCCGCTGTGTGTGCAGTTTTTTTTATTTGGAGATTGTTCAATCTTACTGGCTGACCTTTCTGCAATTCAAAGCAGTCCCTGTAGTCTAGCGCTGTAGAGAAGGCAGAACATAGTTCAAGGGCACAGACACAGCTTGCCCCTTCGTCTGGCTTGGTCTCTAACTCCCGCTGGATCCTCTTGCTCTTTATTTGCTTGTGCTGATGCGTGAGTCACCGTCTGTTTTTTCTTCTTTTTACATGTGTGTATGCAAAGGTTTGCTTCTGTTTTAAAACTAAAGCATTGTCTTGTGTACTTCCTACAAAGCCAGTTCCCCTCCAAGACATCATCTTGACTATAATGAACCATTCCATGTTTAATGTGAGTAAAATATTGCAAGCAAGCAATTATTAGGAACAAAAAAACATTACATTTTATAATGTGATAGAAATTCAGCTCTAGTTTAATGTTAGCATGTTGCTAGTAAATTCTTATAAGCATAAAACTACTTAACACACACGGGTAATGGATTCAATTGTTTATTTCTTGTTAGATTAAACTAATTTTGCTAAATTTAGCTTTAGCATGTTGCTTATACAAAATGTTTAACTGGAAATGACCAAATTCTATTCAAGTTTCTTGTTAGCATGTTGCTAATACACATTCTTGGGAGCATAAAACAGCAATGGATTTGAATGTATTGGATAAAGTAATAAAGTAATGTTAGCCTGTTTCTTATTTAGTTAAAACTACTTAATATATACAAATACTATAGGTAAATTACTTGTTTTTAGTTACAATAAACAAATTCAGCTCTAGTTTAATGTTAGCATGTTGCTAGTAAATTCTTATAAGCATAAAACTACTTAGCACACACATGTAATGGATACAATTTTACATGTCTTGTTAGATTAAACAAACACTGCTCCAATTTAGCCTTAGCATGTTGCTTATACAAATCGTTCAATTGAAAATGACCACATTCAACTCCATTTTCATGTTAGCGTGCCGCTAATACACATTCTTGCAAGCATAAAACTGCAATGGATTTGAATGTATTGGATAAAGTAATACTTTTGTAGACCTAACATAGGTTCAATTTATCATTAACATGTTGCTAATTTGTATCAAAAAACAGTGTTTAGCTTCTGCTTCTTCTTCTTCTTCTTTTTCTTCATATTATTACTGTTATTTGGATGAGTAAAATAATCTATTTCTAGTTTTATACAATATTTTAGTATGTTTGAGTGTTGAGTCAAATATGTGCAAATATATTTATAATTGCACTTCTCTCACTTTGTCATCTTAAATTGGTGTATTTTTGTGTGGCTGCATTTTATTAACCATTGCAATTCTTTTGTTATATTTTTAATCAGCACTTTTGTAGCATTTTATTTTTCTCCTAAAGTGCAGCTACAATCAAAAACAAGCTTTAGAAATTACCACAAAATTACACACTATTGTAGAGGAAGAAAGCTTCCTGCATTTGCCTGGTGTGTGGCTGTTAATTTTTAAGATTGTTAAGACTAAAATTTGCCAGTGTAATTGCATCTGGGAGTGATCCAGCAACTGGGAGGTTACCGAGATCCCAGTTCTGTCTAATCACCATTGTTCCCTTGAGCAAGGCACTTCATCCTGGACTGTCCCAGAACGACTGACTCGGCACTTACTGTACTATAAATTGTACTGTAAATTGCTTCAGATAAAAAAGTGTCTGCTGAACGGCAAGTAACCAAGTTAAAAAGTCTTCTAATCGGCAAAGCTCAGAGACCCGATTGGAAACTTTGGCCCTTCGGTGTTCCTTATCAGATTTTCACTCACTCTCTCTATCTCCATCCCTCTGCACAATAGTGTAAATCATAGTGCTGTGTGGTTTTCGCACTGTTTCAGTGAGGCCTAACTGTTCTGTAATTCTTTATACAGTAGCTGCTCTTTGCTGCAGAGCAATCACCTTAAATCTGCCTGTAGATAACACTTGAAGTGCTTGTAGTCATAAAGAGAAGACGTCCATCTTAAACCCTCTGTGTGTATCAGTGGGAAATGAATGCGGCGGGAAATTAGAATAGATGCTTCAGCATAAACATTAGCCACTGGGGATGTGCTAATGGGCTGAATTTAATTCAGACTAATTCTGAACAATTAATTGCCACTGTTATTGTTTAAGCTTTTCTTTTGAACAAGGAAGCAAATGCATTTAATTGAGCAATTAATTTTGTTGCGTTTGGCTTTTTAAAATTCTAATTAACTTTATCACTTAATGGAAATTACATATGCACATGTTATTTATTTATTTATTTATTTTATGCATATATTCATTCATTTATTCATTCAGTATGTTAGAATGTGTCCAGTTGGATTTGAATCATCTTTATAGCAAACTGTATCTGCAGCACTCAGCGAACAGGATCAAATGCTAGCAATACACAGAAGGAAATGGCATCTGACTCCGTGTCTCAGGCTTGAGGGCAATTCGAAGACAACATAATCGCAATTTTTGGCAAAGCCGAGACTTGCTGAATGGGTTTTTGTGCTGTTTGGCTTGGTGTCCCGCAAGGCTTTGCCATTCAAGGGAGAGTGCAGAGAATATTGAAAGGCACTGTTGTTGGCTTCTGTTTTTGGACCCTGGGAATAGAACTGATACAGCAACATTTAAAGGCCAATAGCTTAAAAGAACAGTTCACCATAGAATCTGAATTCAGTGATAGTTTACACACCCTCGTGTCATTCTGAACACATACAGACACACAACTAACTAACTAACTAACTAACTGACTAACTAACTAACTAACTAACTAACTAACTAACTAACTAACTAACTAACTAACTAACTAACTAACTAACAACACTGTAAAAACTGTTATAAATAATCGATTTGGGACAACATGAAGGAATTCATTTAACTTATTAGTTTTTACAAATTTAAGTTGATTAAACAAAAAATAGTTGTTCCAAAAAGCTCTTTCAAAAGACAATTGTCTTTTTTACAAGAAAATTTCAGAAGATTTGTGCTGTTTCACCTCATTTTAAATAACTCATTTAAACAAACAGCTAACAATATATTCTGAGCGTAACTAACTGACGGATTACCTTTACTTTTGCAATTTCGAAATGTGTGTATTACTTAAAATGTGCAGTAACTTAATATGCGCAAAAATATTAAATTACGTGTTATTGCAATATATTTTTACCCTTCAGTGGGACTCACACAAGTCACCTCTTTTTGAATTGTAAACACTTCATACACATCATACACGTGGCACAAAAAGCACAAGACATGTTTGGCGCAATTTGTTGCTATTTTCAGACCAATGCAGTTTTCTATTTTTCAGGTTTTGCACCACGTTATTTAAATAGCAAATCTATTTGCGGCACTTTGTGGACTCATGAGCGTGCTGGTCTAAAACAGAGGTGTGGTAAGACTGAAATAGACAGCGCCATTGACCAACTAAAACCAGGTCTAAAGTCCAGCACAGAGGCGTACAGCGTTAGTTGTACGCCTATGTAGGTTCAAATGTTTATACATTGCGTAATACACACAGGATGTACAGCAATAGACAAATATCTCTACGTATAAAAAAAAAAAAAAAAAGAATTAAGGATTAAATTTTTAACAACCCACACAGTTTTAAAAAAAAGAGGCACACGCACATACACACACTCACATACACACACACACACACACACACACACACACGCACACACACGCACACACACACACACACTTTTACTTCAGCCTGCATTATTCAACAACTATGTTCAGCAGAGGAAGCTTGACTTAATACAACTGTTCGCCACCTCTCTCTCTCTCTCTCTCTCTCTCTCACACACACACACACTCTCTCTCTCTCTTTCTGTATCTCTCTGCAGAATTCAAATACAACATATTCATGCTCCTTAGACACCCTGCATGGGCAGATCATTCATAAATTGCCTGATTAAGAGGAATTACATCACACGCTACATCAAAGCACGCACCATATTACACAGTCCTTTGCATGTGGTGCTCTATTAAAAAATATGCATATCAGAAAATGTGGATGTTTCTGATAAAGCAGCTTCGAACACACACTCACGCACAGCACAACATAGAAACAAAACGTCCATTCCCCTTCCTTTCACATGTTATGCCATGTTCTAGCACTTTTCATCCCAGTCCTCCTGCTCCATTATGGGAACTCATGAATAAGTCATGCGCACTGCATTATCTGCTCATGATTTGCTTCATACCGCAATGGATGGGTTTTCCATTCACGGCAAAAATTTTATTTTATGCACAAACAAACGTCGCATAAAAGATTTGCGAATAACTGTTTCTATCCCATGTGTTCCCAAAAATAAAAACGGACACTTCCTTGTAAAATATAGGGCAAAATATGTATAATAAAAGTTATAATTTCTGCAAGCTGAGAAACCTTATTATCTCTCTTTTCCCCTCAGAGTAAATAAGTTGCACGAAATAACCAACTATCATGGTATTGTTGTGTTTGGAAACACTGTCACTGTGTTTGTAGAATTATATATATATATATGAGCAATATTAAATGAGTAGCATTGCAATATGGCTGTATATCGGTACTGGTGGAAGGCGTGCTTTGGCTCGAGGTCGCAGGCTGAGTGCCTTAGTGGCCCCCACCAGTACCGATATACAGCCATATCGCACTGCTACGAGTATGATATTGCATTTAAATGGCATAATCGTGTGTTCAACAGTTCAACAGCATAATCGTGTGTATAAAAAAGAAAATCAAACACGGAGGGTCTCAAAAACCCTTTTGTTCGATGAACTACTTTTTTCCGTCACTCATTCACTTCTGCAACCTACGTCGGAACAGCAGAAACCATTTTCATTTCACAAATGTCACTTTAGAACTAGTATTTGAATGATTCTCTAGCTTAATGTCTAAAGTGATCACAAAACAGGTAGTTTTTGCTCACATTTTAAGGTTTTAAGGCTGAACGGCATGAAATGCCATCAGTCTACAGCGATTTCCCAGTATTTCTCTGTTGCAATCAGGATTTCACAATAATTAACCCTGAAAAAGCCAAGCAAAGGAAACATTACCTGTTTCTATGGTATAAATACAGCACTACAAAATACAAAAGAGAGAGATCGACTCAGAATGTCACTTACCTGATTCATAATGATTTGTTCAGCTGCAGTTTGAAACTTACATTGAGAAAACGCTGAGGTTTTTCCCCCTCTAAGGAGTTATTATGTTCAATTTTTCAATTCAATTCCCCTTTATTTGTATAGCGCTATCACAATGTAGATTGTGTCAAAGCAGCTTCACATAAAAGATCATAGTAAATTAAAACAGTGGAGTTCAGTTTTCAGTGTTTAAGTTCAGTTCAGTTTAGCTCAGTTCAGTGTGGTTAATAATCACTACTGAGAGTCCAAACACTGAAGAGCAAATCCATCGATTCGCAGCTCTACAGATCCCGAACCATTGCATTCCGAACCATGCAATCTAGTGGCGACAGCGGCGAGGAAAAAACTTCACCAATTGCCGAAAGTGAAGAACTAAAAAACCTCGAGAGAAACCAGGCTCAGTTAGGCACGACCATTTCTCCACTGGCCAAACGTCTTGTGCAGAGTTGCAGTCTAAGCGCCGGAGGCTGGAAGCTGGACCTCAGCGAAGACTCATCTGTCCCTGGAGCATCACAGGAATTAGTCTCATGCTCTCCACTCCTCCATGACCACCACAGCAGGGGTCTCTGTCGCCAACTTGTGGCAGAACTTCAACTGTCATTTTCTTTGGTCTGCTCAGCAGGCTGACAGCGGCCGATGCACGAAATCTCCAAAATTATAAATATTTAAAACAGGCACTATCCTTAATATTCATACATAGTTGCAATCTAAACAATTATATTCTCGACTAAAAAAAAAGCCTCAAAAGTACATTATGTTGTCCAACAGCAGTAATATTTATCAAACTGTAGAGTGTCCTCTGCTTGTCGCTGTATGTGGGCAGAGTAATATGTGCTGTTATTTGCAGAATATCACACGGCTATCAGATTCAAAAACCAGACAGAACTATTGTATAAATATATATGACCAGCTGATTAATTCTGTTTAATTCCTATATGCCTGAGAGAGTATTCTGGAAGCAATTGAATAGGTAAACAATTTTACCCTGAATGCATACAGTAGTTGCCTCTTTTATTTATTTATTTATTTATTTATTTATTTATGCATGTTGTAAAAATTTTAATTGCAAAGTGAAGACTATATGTAATTTAAATACGATGTGATTATACTCATAGTTTAAAATTGAAGAAAAAAAATGTGTTTAGGATGAGATTGGTTTACTGGTTAGGTCTGCTAAGGCAATATCATGTATTCTTTTTTTTTGATGTGCATCAAGGATGTTATTTATTAAATGTTTTTTCATCGTAGTTTATGCACATTTCTTGGTATCAGTTCAAAAACTATTTTGATTATTTGTCAACTTTATTGTAATTTGTTTTTAAAACAGCTTCTTCATCCCTAGCACTCACCTGTCAGACTGAGCTGGAAGCATCGATACTTGAGTCACACTGTGTATATATTCATTGTGCCACTGAGAGACTGGGATCATTATCATGAGAAGATGATGAAAGTGAACTTTGGGAAAGGTATCAGAGACTGATTAGCTGAGGGTGTATTAGCAGTATCAGACAGACTAATGAGCAAAGCCTGGGGCGATACGAGCTGGTTTTATGTCATTGATTGCTCATTATT
Organism: Danio aesculapii; assembly: GCF_903798145.1. NCBI lineage: Eukaryota > Metazoa > Chordata > Actinopteri > Cypriniformes > Danionidae > Danio > Danio aesculapii. The sequence goes on along the minus strand of NC_079435.1, from coordinate 18,507,440 downwards.
GACTAGCTTAGTTTCTCTCCAACATTTGCCTTTCTCATAAAGGCAATTAAAGTTCTTAAAGAACTTGTTATCCTACTAGCTGCCGGTTGCTGGTAGTTTGTTTTTGTCTTTGGCAGCTACATTGTAGAAATCTAAATTTGATCGATCTATCTATCTATCTATCTATCTATCTATCTATCTATCTATCTATCTATCTATCTATCTATCTATCTATCTATCTATCTATCTATCTATCTATCTATCTATCTATCTATCTATCTATCTATCTATCTATCTATCTATCTATCTATCTATCTATCTATCTATCTATCTATCTATCTATCTATCTATCTATCTATCTATCTATCTATCTATCTATCTATCTATCTATCTATCTATCTATCTATCTATCTATGTGTCTCTATGTGTATCTATCTATCTATCTATCTATCTATCTATCTATCTATCTATCTATCTATCTATCTATCTGTCTATCTGTCTGTCTGTCTGTCTGTCTGTCTGTCTGTCTGTCTGTCTGTCTGTCTGTCTACCTAGCCATCTATCCATCCATCCATCCATCCATCCATCCATCCATCCATCCATCCATCCATTCATGCATACTGTACATCCATGCATACATTAATTAAAAAACAGAAAACATCTCAATAACATTCAATGTTAGCTCAAAACATTATTACAAAATAAACATTCTTAGAACATTAATATAATGTGAAGTGAATGTTCTAATGTTTAAAAACAAAAACATTACAGTTTTTCTCAGTCGGTTTGGTGCATTTCTCACAACACTAATTACATTTGCATTAACTGTTGTGCAAATGTAAATAGTGTTGTGAGAAATGCACCAAAGCCACTGAGAAAAACTGTACTAGATCTTAAAAAAGGGTGTTTTGAACATTCTAAGAACATTAAAATAATAATGTTTTATAACTTAATGGGAAATTGAAAAAAATGTTAAATATATGTCTGTCTGTCTATTGTTCTATATATTCAATTCACCTTTATTTGTATAGCGCTTATACAATGTAGATTGTGTCAAAGCAGCTTCACATAAAAGGTCACAGTAAATAGGAACAGTGTAGTTCAGTTTGTAGTGTTTAAGTTCAGTTCAGTTTAGCTCAGTTCAGTGTGGTTTAATAATCACTACTGAGAGTCCAAATACTGAAGAGCAAATCCAACGATGCGCAGCTCTACAGATCCTGAACCATGCAAGCCAGTGGCGACAGCGGAGAGGGAAAAAAACTTCACTAAAGGCGGAAGTGAAGAAAAAAAACCTTGAGAGAAACCAGGCTCAGTTGGGCATGACCATTTTAATTTCTCCGCTGGCCAAACGTCTTGTGCAGAGCTGCAGTCTCAGTGGCGGAGGCTGGAAGCTGGCCTCAGCGAAGACTCGTCTGTCTCTGGAGCGTCACAGGAAACAGTCTAATGTTCTCCACTCTTCCATGACCATCGCAGTAGTTGCTCAGGATTCGGCCAGGTCCAGGATATGGAAACCTTGGGATCATCTCGTCGTTGGTCTTGGATCTAATCAGTGACTCTGCATAGTCTGAGGGCCTCGGGAAGAGTATCCCGAGGTGGAAATGGAGAATAAAGAAAATAATTAGCGTAGCTGATGTTCACAGTGTATATCAGCAAGATGCATAACCTGTGTGGAAGCCCCCTAAGTGGTGCACTAAGTGTATGCTTTACTGAACAGATAGGTCTTTAATCTAGTTTTGAATTGGGAGAGTGTGTCTATATTATATATTATTCTATCATTCTGCCTACAGTATCTATCATCATGCCTGTTCATTTTTTCAGCAAAATTGTTGCAAACAATTTATATGGGTTGAATGTAAACAAACAAATCAGCCCAAATAAGTAGTTTACAACCACTTGAAAAAAATAAAGTAAATCCAAGGAATCATCTTTGAATCTTTTTCAGTGTACCTTTGTCCATCCATCCATTCATCCATCTATAAAATATATTTAAACAATGCTTATAATTTAGGTATTTGTATGTGTCCATTCATACATCAAAAAGCTATTTGAAATAATAGCAAGACTACTTAAAGGGAAAACTTATTCATTATTTACACAACCTCAAGTTGTTTCAAACCTCTATGAGTTTCTTTCAACACAAACACAATAGAAGGTATTTTGCAGAAAGCTAAAAACTTGTAACCATTGACTTCCATAGCAGGAAAATGTCAATGGTTACAAGTTTTCAGCTTTCTGAACTCAAAAAGGTTTGGAACTTTGTGTAAATAGTGATTCAATTTTCATTTTTTGGATGAAGTATTCCTTTAACAAGTGAATACATGAAGAACACACGTTTATTATTTTTATTTATTACTTTGTTGTGAGTGAAGTTTTAAATTATTATGAAATTTAAACAGAAAAAAATATATTTTTGCTGCTTTTTCAAACTACTTTTTAAAATAAAAAGCTGAAACAACACATTCCTCTTTTTTATTATAATATATAAAATTTTTGGGGACATGTTTTATGTTCAATCCACTTAAATTTGTTAAAACAATTAGGTTGGGACAACATGAAATAATTGTGTGGAACCTGGAATTTTCACAGTGTGTTGTCAAAAATATTGACATTTCAATACATATCGATACTGAACTATTAAAAAAATATGATCTTGCTTTTGTTTATTATTGATACTGACTTTGCACTCTTTTCCTTGTGGTATCGAAAATGGTATCGAATATCAATACTTTTTTAAGGTATCATATCAAAGTTAGAAATTCCAATATTGTGACAACACAATAATCATACATTAGGCCACAGCTTCAGCTTCTTATCATGTTTTTGTCATCTTCATTCCTAATATGCTGGAAAAGTCTTTGTAGCCCACTCCTTTTTATGAAGTGCAAACACTCTTGCACTCTTTTAATTTCCGCTTAATGCACTCATTTACATTTTAGCTCGTCTGGTGATGACTAAGCCTAAACCCTAGACTCTAATGTGTCTCATTCTGGTTTATTTTTTCATCTCTTCATACTCTGGCTTCAAAGCTCGGCAAACTTAACCTTGCGTCTCCTCCCCCACAGCAAAGAGATGACACTAGACACTGCAAAAAAGAGCTTGTCCTCACCGCTAATGCAATGTGGCACATGCTTTCCAGCCCTGTGAGCAAAACAGGTCTTTTTTTCAGATCCATTTATGTCAATTTATTTTCCATAGAGGATTTTTTGTATATCAGTAATTTGTTTAAGGTATTCTCTGCTCTTTTTAATTATTGATACTGTACATATTGCCAACGTATAATGCTGGCTTGTCTGAGTGTTTATGGTATGCTAATCTACCACCTCTATTTTAAAGGAATTTCACCTGCCATAAAACTTTTTCATTTATTCATTATTTATGTTTATACCTTCAGTTCAAGTCAGAATTATTCACCTCCCCGTACATTTTTTCTGTTAATGGAAAGATTGTTTCAACACATTTCAAAACATAATAGTTTTAATAACTCATTCTAATAACCAATTAACATAATATACATACTTATAGAATAAAATTTTAGAAGTATTAAGCTTAAAGAGCAATTTTAAGGCTTAACTAGGTTAATTAGGTTAATTATGCAAGTTACGGTAATAAGGCAAGTCATTGTATAGCGATGGTTTGTTCTGTAGACAATCACGAAAAAAATGCTTAAGGGGCTAATAATATTGACCTTAAAATGCTTTTAAAAAATTAAAACTGCTTTTATTCTAGCCAAAATAAAACAAATAAGATTTCTCCTGAAGAAATAAAACTTGTAAAAACTGCAATTTTTTTTCTGCTCTGTTAAACATCATTTGGGAAATATTTGACTAAGAAAAAAAAAAGACAGGAGGGCTAATAATTTTGATTTCAACTGAATATGTTTTATACGATTATATATTTTGACAATAATTTCAAATATATGGAGTTTTCAGAATAGCAAGCTACCATATTAGCCACCATGCAGGGAAGATTCTGGATGACCAATAAGATTAGTCAAAATGTGCAGAGCTCCATGCACTTCTGTATCCCACAATGCAGTGTCTCTCAACTGACCTTGCATTTTCAGTGTGACAGATCAGCTGAAAGAAATGCGAGCCATGAGGTTTGACATCTCTTACACAATATTTCATCTGAATTTTAAAATGTATAGATGTACTGTGTACATAAAGTACACATCAAGATGTACAACGTTTTGATAAAAATAAAACCGATTGCAATTTTCAATTAAAACAAAATTATGTAAATGACAAATTTTATTAATTTAAAGTTTAATAAAAGTTTTAATAAAAGTTATAAAAATAAATAAAAATGAAAATTAATAAAAAAATACCACTTGGCATTTTAAAAATTGACTCTATTTTATTTATTTAAAGTTTCAACAAAGTTTCAATGAAATATTGAATAAAACATGCTGTAAATTACTATATTTTATTTGTTTGAAGTTTATTAGCTGTTTTTTCCATTTATATTATAAATATATTTTATTTATTTCAGTATATTTTATTTATTTGAAGTTTCAATAAAGGTTTCAATAAAAAAAAATATTGAATAAAATGCTTTAAACTACTATATTTTATTTGTTTGAAGTTTAATAATAGGTTCAGTAAAAGTTTCAATAAAAATACTGACCAGTTGTCATTTCCCAAAAAAATGACTATATTTTATTTATTCACTTAAAAAAGTTCAATAAAAGTTTCAATCGATTTAAATAAAAATACTGACCAATTGCTATTTTCAGAGTCAAAAAAAAAAAAAAAATGAAATGACTATATTTTATTTATTTTCAGTTTAACAAAATTGGTTTTAAGATCTTTATATAGTACTAGCTGGATTGGTCATGGGACGAATGTAGAAAGGTCATGTGATTGCAGTGTTTGTTGCTGTTTGATGTGTTCTGTTTTAAATGCTAAAATGTACATAAACGTAGAAAGGTCATGTGATTGCAGTGTTTGTTGCTGTACAGAGTATTCCAATAAGAATGTGTACAAGGAGGGATTTATTTTTCCATGGATGTTTTTCATGGCTTCTTTCAGAGTGTTTGGTGAGTTCACTTGTTAATCAATAAATAGATTATAGAACATATATAGTGAATATATTTTCAGACTATAGTGTTATATATATACTCATTCATAAGCATAATTCATTCATTCATTTTTAGCTTAGACCCTTTATTAATCTGAGGTCACCACAGCGGAAAAAAACGGCAACTTATCCAGCATATGTTTTACACAGCGGATGCCCTTCATGCTGCAACCCATCACTGAGAAACATCCATACATTCTTATTCACACTCATACACTACGGTAAATTTTTAGCATACCCATTCACCGATACCACGTCTTTGTACTTGTGGGGGAAACAGGAGCACCCGGAGGAAACCCACGTGAACACAGGGAGAACTTGCAAACGCCACACAGAAATGCCAACTGACCCAACCGAGACTCGAACCAGTGATATTCTTGCTGTGAGGCGAACGTGCTATCCACTATGTCACCGCATCACCTAGATTATTATTATTATTATTATTATTATTATTATTATTATTATTATTATTATAATGTTCTCTATCCTGGCTTCATATTATTCCCTGCTTTATCAGGGCGTGAACCAGCGGAATAAACCACTTTTATTTTTTTTTTATTTAATTTAATTTAATTTAATTTAATTCAATTTAATTTAATTTAATTTAATTTAATTTAATTTAATTTAATTTAATTTTGTTTTGTTTTGTTTTGTTTTGTTTTGTTTTGTTTTGTTTTGTTTTGTTTTGTTTTGTTTTGTTTTGTGCATATTAGCTGCAAATTCACTCGAAAATTTTTATATATAAAATATATAAATATAATAATATATATACAATATATATATATATTTTTTTCTCTCGAGTGAATGCTCTTCACATATACTTCTTTACATATATTTATACATTTTTTTGTCTTGATCGATGTACAAAAACAGTTACTTTATACTCACGTCTGACCGTTTGTGTGACTCTTTGATAATTCATGTTTCCATGTCCATTTTCTGTGCACTTATAGGCCATTTACTAGAGCGCTGCATGGCATGTTAATTTTGGGTTGACAGTGGCGTAACATTTTCTGAAAGCCTGTGTGTCGCATGCCCTTGTACACACGCCAGTTTCAATAAACAGATTAACTTGAGCCTGTTCACGGTTTTAGTGCTCGCCCGAGTTACTGCCTTATGTAAGCATCACGCTAATGCAAATGATATGAACAGGAATGTTCTCTCACATAGTATTGTCTCTGCTTTTGTTCAGAATTGCTTATAATCCCATTTGCTAAACAACCGAGACAAGTTTTTATTTTTTTAAATAGATATCCCGACTTTTGCAAGTTAAGGTTGTTTGAACAGATCTTCTATAACGCATCAAAACGGAAGCGTGTTGACATGTGTCTGGCTTTGTCATCGAGTCCGACACACTGAATACATTCCCTCAGGTGGTTTCTTTTTTTCAGCAGTCTGACTCTCATTGTATGCACTTAGACATCATCCCAGTCCTTTCACTTCATTCAGACAGCTCAATACTCCAAACAAGACTCACGCCAGCTCACTGACTCATCAATGTTTAGTGGGAAGAAACAGCTCGCAAATGCATTGTTCTCTATCAAACGGAGCCTTCATTGTTTGAGAAATATCACCATTGAACTTTAAGATCTGCAGAACATCCTACTGATTGTCAAATTGAAGTACTTTTTAGCACAAACAGATGTGTCATGTACACGCTGTTTGTTCAAACTACTTATTTAAAATGAGCTGAAACAACACAGTTCTTCAGTTTTTTAGGACAGCTTTACACTCTTTTATATCCACTTAAATTTGTAAAAACTAACAAGTTAACTTCATTTCTTATGTTGTCTCAACACAAATCGCTCGTATGGAACCAAGCATTTTTACTGTGTATGTAGTTCCTGCACTTAAAATAAGATGTTTGCTGCTTGTTAAAACTACTTATTGAAAATGAGCTGAAACAACACAATTCTTGAGATCTTTTTATGGAGACAACTTAATTGTTTCATGTTCAATCCACTTAGATTTGTTATAAGTTAACTTGATCGATTTGTGTTGGGACTTTTGTTTGTTTTTGTTGGCGACTTATTCATTAAAGACATTATTTACCCCAAAATGTTTTCATCATTCACTTGTTCTAAACCAGTTTAAGGTTTTTTTTTTCCTTCTTCTTCTGTTGAACACTTAAGACTATTTAACTATGTTGGAAACTTGTAACCATTGACTTCCATATTATTTGTTTTGCTTACTATGAAGTCAAAGGTTACATATTTCTAACATTCAAAATATCTTCTTTTGTGCTAAACAGTAAAAACTCAAACTGGGATAGAACATGTAAAGGGTGAGTAAATAGAATCTGCCTGATTTCATGCGCATTTTGGATTATTGCATAAAAGAAAAAAGTTTGATGGAAACGACAGGATACGAATAAATTGTGAAAACTGAATGCACAGAAACTACAATGGAAGCATTCATTTATTCATTTTCTTTTTGGCTTAGTCCCTTTATTAATCTGGGGTCGCCACAGCGGAATGAACCGACAAATTATCGAACACGTTTTTACGCAGTGGATGCCCTTCCAGGCGCAACCCATCTCTGGAAAACATCCATTCACACACATACACTATGGACAATTTAGCTTACCCAATTCACCTGTACCACATGTCTTTGGACTTGTGGGGGAAACCGAAGCACCCGGAGGAAACCCACACAAACACGGGGAGAACAAACAAACTCCACACAGAAATGCCAACTGACCCAGCCAAGGCTCGAACCAGCACTACCTACTGCGCCACCGTGTCACCACAATGGAAACACTTTTACAGAATTAATTAGTATATGAAAAAAGGGGATTTTCATGGACAAACCAGTGCGTTGACCTCATAAACATCTAAAATGTTGTTTTGGTCATTCTAAAATGCCTTAACCATTTCAATATTATTATATTATTAATTATCTCCAGAACTGTCAAGAGTGCCTACACTATTCCTCTCATGCCTTTTTCTTGTTGATATTTGGTGCCAGTTCATCTGAAATAAGCATTAGACTCATTAGATGGAATCTGTGCTTTGTTTGCAAATCTTTTATGAGATATTTAAGTTTTGCGCTTACATTTTATTAACATCGTTGGATAAAAAAACACAGCTAATGATGACAGATTTTTCATTTTTGGTGAATTATCCCTTTAACTGCATTTGTATTTGTGAACAGCTATTCACACAAAGGGAGACAGCTACACAATTTCAAGAACAAAAAACATTTATTTGTAATATACACCGTGTCAGCATCAGATATTTCTTCACTGTGTGTGAAATGGTGGACCAGTCTATTTATATGTTTATATTTGTATGGTTCTGCCATGTTAGATATCAAACAGCCATAATCTGAATTACAAAAGCTGCATCAGCAATTGTAAAAAAAATAAAATAAAATAAAAAACTGGCAATGACGCATTCAATAGCAACTGATCAATCTACATGTGGCTCGGATTACTTATTCAAAATTTGAAATTTATGAGGTCAACGCAGTGGATCATATAAATTCCTAATGCATCGCTTTTTGTTTACTTTTGATTTCATTCCCTGAACCATATTAATTCAGATTTGTCAGACTTTTTCTTTTGTCAGCTTTGCATTATGTGAGGTTATAAAATTTGTGGATTTTCAAAGCCTAATATGAATGCAGGTTTGAACATCTGTAAGCATGCGGTTGAACTTTTAGTGAACCACTTCGTGATTTATGTATTCAGTTTAAAAATGGAACAAAGCCGAACTCTTCAGTCAGTTTTGTTTTTTCCTCTAGTTTTTCACTGTTTGCTGATGTACAGTGTATGCATTTGCCTCTCTCATTCTCTACCCCCTCACTGCCTTCTTCACAAACATTTGCTGCAGGAGTTTAGATGAGATGCTTAGAGTGTTCACTATCCTCACTAAATAAAATAAAACCTTTCGCCTAAAATAATTATTAAGAAAACAGTTCATCTAAAATAATAATTAGTGTGTTATTCTGCTTCATAAATCTCAATCTCAATTCATAAAACTCTTGTTATTAGGGACACACTTGTGAACATGTAACATACAAGAGACGGTATTTGATTGAATGTTTTGATATACTAATGGTTAAAGTGTGTGTTTATTTATTTTTTTATATTATTTTAAGTAAAAAAAGAGCTTGAACATATATTGTGGCTACTTGGGTGAATATATAAATATGTATTTCCACTCAATGACCAAATAAAACCACAAGAAAAATGACAGAAAAAATAAGTAAAAAGAAAAACCACCATTTGCATACACATTTGCACATTTTGCATATTTTTGCACACACATATAAGGTAATTGAAATTACTCTTAATTAAACTCTTAGTTAATCTTACTCTTAGTTAAAATAGTTTGATTATAAATTATACTAGATCTGGCCATATGAGACTATAGTCAAGTCAACTCCCCTTTATTTCTACATCTATATTGTGCCAAAGCTGCTTTATGTGGAGAAAAAAAGTATAACAAGCCATGATGTTTCAGTTTGTGAGGCATATTCAGCAATTTGGTGTAGCAGTAGGGATGAGCTTCATTTCTTTATGTGACACATTGACGTTACACTAAAGAATAGCTTTTTCTGCCTTGTTTTGAACAATGTGTATGCATTTGTTTTGTGTGTCACAGAAGAAATTTCTTTAAAAGATTGTGTGGGCTTTCAAAGACAATTTAGGATTTTAGGATGACTCACAGATTTTAAAAAAGTGAAGAATACATCAAATGTCTTACATTATAGTCCCAAATGATGTATACTATTTCATGTTTATAGTCATATGATAGCTTTTGCCGAAATAATTCATTCCCCTGGCAAATTCTGACTTAAAGTTACTAGTTGTTGCAATTACCGGTGATCTAGCTGTGGGAGATAGCCACTGATATCTGCCACTGATATGAACTACAACTCCCAGAAATATTTGCACTCCTGCCACAGCTGACAATCATTCAGACACTGTCATACAAACACACAGCTGAAACTCATGATGATGATGATGATGATGATGATGAAACCTTTATTTGTCACATACACTTTTAAATGTAGCGAAATTGGACCCCCCCCTGACCATACACAAACATCACACAATTCAGGGGAAGACAGGTCAGACAAAGGGTAGCTTTTAAAAAGAGGAAATAAGATACATTTGGGAAGAGGGAGGCAAAAAAACCCTCTCAGACTGTCCTTGAATCAGGGTAGTTTTAGATCAGGGGGGGAAAAAAGCCCCAGCAACAAGCACATAACACAGACCACACTGGTGGGTCACGAAGGCATTGAATGCGGGGGTAGGCAGTGATTGTCTATCTGTAGCTGTGTACGTGTGTGTGTGTGTGAATCTCTCTGTGTGTGTCTCTGTGTGTGTGTAAACCTATAGAGTTTCAACAAGTGTCCTTGGAACAGGGAGCAGGAATTAAGAGCGTCTCGTTATCTTGTTTTCCAGACAATCTCATGATTGACTCGTTACTTGGACTATTTATACACCTTACGTTCACACACACTTTGATGAGTCTTGTTTTCTGTTAACAATACAGATCGTTATTCCTTGTCTAGCCTTTCTGTGTTTTTGATTCATGTTTTGTTTATTGTTAATGTTGTTCTGACCATTCACCTGTGACTGACTATGCTCGTGGATTTCCTGTATGTTCCTGTTTGCCCATGTTTTGTCCATTGCCTGCCCGACTATTCTCTTAAATAAACTGCATGTGGATCCTTACCCCTGTTGTCCCAAACTCCTTGTTACAATTTTATTCAAATACAAATTTTTATTATTTATTGACTGGAAATGACACAGGTTTCTCAGTTTTCACAAAAACATAATAAGATGATGTATAAGAGGCATCATAGCTCTCTGCTGTTGGTTTGTAGACAGTCATGGCTAAGACCAAGGAATTCCGTGAAGACCTGCGGTTGCACATTGTGGCTGCTCACAGTCAGGAAAGGGCTATAAGACCATATATAAACGTTTTAAAATTACAGTGGCTTCAGTGCGAAATATTATTTTAAAAAATACTAGACAAAGTGACACCTGTGCTGGTCGGGAAGATAGTGAAAGGGGTAAAGAACGAATCCAAGGATCACCACCAAGGCCATGCTTATGAATCTGGGCTGTGCTAGTGAAAGCATCTCAAGGTAGACAGTCAAACAGACACTGCACACCGTTGGGTTTCACAAATGCAGACCAAGGTGGGCACCACTTCTCTAGAGAAGGCACACAAAAGTTCGCTTGGCCTTTACAAATGCCCATATCGATGAAGAAGGTTTCTGGTCTTCTGTTTTAGTCAGATGAAACAAAGTTGAATTGTTTGGCCACAATGATGTAGCCTTCATTTAGTGTTAAAATGGAAAAGCCTTCAACTCTAACACCATCTCCACTGTCAAACATGGTGGTGGAAATCTAATGTTTTAGGGGGGGTTTTCCAGCCGATGGACCAGTGAACCTAATCACAGTAAACAGCAACATGGAAAAAGAAGCAATACATCAAAATTCTGAACAACAACATCAGGCAATGTGCAAAGAAACTTGAAATGTATTGCTATTGTTGTTGTTGTTTTTATATATTACTGTTACCAATATCAAAACAGATTGCTCCCTCCCCATCTTGATTCTTGAGAGAGAAAAACTTCCATTCCAAACTTTAAAGCATTATTCCTCAGAGAGAAACGCTCTAGTTGTAATTATACTTATTTTTCCTTATCTTAATCTTTTTTGTTAATTTAGACTTAGGCAGACTTATCTGGGGTGAGCAAGTGTGCTTTAAAAAAAACACACTTTTAGAGCGAATTTATTTAAATTCCTCTTTTTCCAACTGCAAGTCTTGCAGCATATTGCGTAATCTTGGCTGCTTTACAGTAAATAAACAAAAATCAGCTTTTTTTTATCTCTGACAGTAAGATTTTTTTTCTCCCTCTGATCTTAGCTGTGATGGATCATGTTCTAATTACACTTTGCAAAAAGCAATTCTCAAATCGCTGCACAATCACAGTTACAACAGCTCTGGGTGCTTGGGATGAGAAAAATATTGATGCAATCATGAAGCACTTCCCTCTCCGACTCGCTAGCGATCAAGCTGATCAGGGAAATTAAAAGGATCAATGTGTTTTCCCGCTCCGCCTCTATTCGCTCTGTTTATTTGAAAGCTTTGCTGGTGGTTTGTTGCATATGAATGAATCATGAGTGGGAAAACACAAGAAAACACGGACAGAAATCTCTCTCTCCACCATGCAGCAAACATGAAAGAAGGACAGGCGAAGGGGGTAAGAGGCTTGCGAGCACCCTTGCTCTTTTAAAGTCCTTGACTGTGACTAACATGGGATTGATGTGTGGCCATGGCATCAGCACCTCATAATGCCGTGGAGGCCTATGTGCGGCGCTGAGTCATCTGCCAGTCTGCCAGCACGTCTTCTGGAGTCTGAGCTCAAAGCGCCCGCTAACACTGCTGCAGTTGCAGAGTCTGTCCGGTCATCTTTACATCACCCCAAAACACTCAAGCAACCTGTCTGTTTCAGCAAGGCTTTGTCGGAGAATGTGGGTGTGAACGCGCTGGATGAAAATGTCATCTGAGGATTATCGAGAACGTCTGGCTGGAGAGCGATCCTTTCATGTGATATCAAATCAGAATTGACTTGCACTTTATTTATTTATTTGGAGGGAGAGAATAAACAAGTAACTTTTTGTGAATGTTTCTATACAGTTGCGGGAAAAAGTATGTGAACCCTTTGGGATTACTTGGATTTTGAAATGAATTTCACAGTTCTGATCTTCATCTAAGTCAAAACAATAGAAAAACACAGTCTGCATAGACTAATATTACACAAATATGATTTTTTTATTGAACACATGTAAACATTCACAGTGCAGGGTGGAATATGTATGTAAACCTTTGGGTTTAATAACTTGTTGACCCTCCTTTGGCAGCAAAAACCTCAACTAAGCATTTCCTGTAGTTGCAGATCAGACCTGCACAATGGTTAGGAGGGATTTTGGACCATTCCTATTTACAAAACTGTTTCATTTCAGCAATATTCTTGGGATGTCTGGTGTGAATCGCTCCCTTGAGGCCACAGAATATCAATTGAGTTGAGGTCAGGACTCTGACTGGGCCATTCCAGAAGGTGTATTTTTTCTGTTGAAGCCATTCTATTGTTGATTTACTTCTATGCATTGGGTCGCTGTCCTGTTGCATCACCCATCCTCTGTTAAGCTTCAGTTCGTGGACAGATGGTCTTACATTTACCTTGATCAACTTACATTGATCTTGATCAACACAGGGGTAGGGCCGGTGGTGAGGGTAGGAGCGGTACCGTATAGACAGATGAGAGCCTATAAAAATCTCGAGCAACACCAAAAAAAAGTTGCTAGATTTGCCGCTAGTCGCTTTTTTGAAAATTTGTCGCTAGGGGGGTCTGAAAAGTCACTAAATGTAGCGACAAAGTTGCTAAGTTGGCAACACTGTTGTTTATTTTTTTACTTATTGTAGATTTGTCAACAAAAATGATAGCACGGACCAGATATTAGCTGATGCTTTAGGAATCGCCTGCACGTTGAGCATTTTATGCTGTGCTCTTTTATGTTATTTGATTATTTTATTTCATTTTATTTTATTTCATTTTTATTTTATTCTGTTTTTGTATATTTTTATTTTATTTATTTATTTATTTTTTCTTATTTTATTTATATTTTGTTTGTTCATTCTATTCTATTTTGTTTTATTTATATTTTATTAGTTTTTTATATATTTTTTGTTTTATTCTATTTTCTTTTTGTTTTATTTAATTTAATTTTCTTTTTGTTTTATTTTCTTTTTCTTTTCTTTTTGTTTTGTTTTCTTTCATTTTTTGTTTGATTGTTTATTTTATTTTATTTATATATTTTACTTTTTTTTTTATTGTTGATTCTATAATTTTTTTTTTTTTTTTTTTTTTTTTTTTAATTTCATTTTATTTTATTTTATTTACCAAACTCTTCATATATGCTTTCATGTAATAATATAAATCTATTACTAGCGTACAATCACATTTTTACAGTTTTACAGCATTTTGACAGCATTTGACAGCTCTTGTTATTCTTCAACTCATTGAGCATTCTACGCTGTGCTCTTGCAGTTATCTTTACAGGACGACCACTCCTTAGGAGAGTAGCAACAGTGCTGAACTTTCTCCATTTGTAGACAGTCTGTCTTACAGTGAACATGAACATCAAAGTTTTTAGAGATAATTTTGTAACCTTTTTCAGCTTCATGCAAGCAAACAAGTCTTGATTGTAGGTCTTCTGAGAGCTCTTTTATGTGCAGCATAGTTCACATCATGCTTCTTTAGAACAGCAAACTCAAAACTGGTGTTTTTTACATGGCAGGGCAGCTTTAATCAACACATCCAATCTCATATCATTGATTGGACTCCAGGTTGGCTGGCTCATGGCTTCAATTAGCTCTTGGAGAAATCATTAGCCTATAGGGTTCACATACTTTTTCCCACTCTGCACTGTGAATACTTACATGTTGTGTTTAATAAAAACATGAAAACGTATAATGTTTGAGTGGTATTAGTTTATTTGCTACTACACTCAATGCCAGATTGACTGAGTAAAGGGATCAGCTTTTTTAATCCGCTCCACATTTTATCATTTACGTTTGCAATCAGGTAAAACATGTGCCTCAGTCATCAGCAGGTTTCCATGTCTTAATTCAAATGCAGTATTGGCACATGCACATGGCACGAGTGCGCTCTCACTCAGCATCCGCTTTGTCTGCGTCCACCCCCCGAGGAGATAACATGTTCTGACTAAATCCTCCGGGTGAGGAGAAATAAAGGATTTTTGTCTCCATCCTCTTTTGGCAGGGCTCCGCTCTCTCTGCGAGAGCCTCTTTGACCTTCACCTCGAGTCAGACCCGCTGCTGGATTGTTTTAGTGGCTCACACTGCTTTTCAATCAGCAATGATATTTATGATCGTCCTCATGCCGCTCATTCAGCCAATGTCACTTTCGCTCTCTCTGAATGGAATTCTGGAATGGAAATCCATCTGGGAATGGATTCTCAACACACAGGAGGAGAGATGAGTTGAAGGAGATGAAGGTTGAGATCACGCTGATAGCATGATGGACGAAAACGTCTTCTCCTTCATTCTCATGAGTAAAGCTGATGGTATTTACTTTAAAATTGGCAGATTCCTCATGAACTATGCATTAGTTGTCGATACGGATCGATTCTCACTGTAGGGATCCTGGAGGTTATTTCTATTTTGGAAGATTTAAGATTTGCTTTGAGACATCCATCTGATTCTGCAGTAATCACAAATATTAAAAATAATAGTGCAACTATTTTAGAATAATAGTCCAATTATTTTAATAGTCCAGTTATTTTGAATATGATAGGTTTGGTGTGGTTCCAAAATGCTATAATGCTTTTTTTTTTTTTTGCTTAATCTGAGTTAAAATTAGTTTTCTTTATCAAGAAAAGCTCTATTTTCTGTTTCCAGCTTTTCACATTTTTATTTAGTTTAATTTTATGTTTATTTAATTAAATTTTTTGTTTATTCTATTTTATTTCTATTTTTTATTATTTAATTTTATTGATTATTCTTTCTATTTTATGTTATTTATAATTTGTTTAGTTTTTATTTTATCTTATTTCATTTTATTTTAGTTTTATTTATAATTTTTTATTTGTTTATTTTTATTTTATGTTATTTATAATTAGTTTTTTTATTTTATCTTATTTTATTTTTATTTTATTTTTTTAATTTTTTGTTTATTCTTTTTTATTTTATTTATAATTTTTTATTTGTTTATTTTATTTGTTTATTTTATTTTATTTTATTTAAATTTTGTTTTTTATTTTATTTTTGTTTTTTTTTATTAAATTTTTTATTGTTTATTCTTTTTTATTTTATGTTATTTATAATTTTTTATAGTATTTTATTTTTTATTTATTTAGTTTATTCTATTCTATTTTATTTTATTTATAATTTTTTATTTGTTTTTTATTTAGTTTATTCTATTTTATTTTATTTATATTTTTGTTTGATTGTTTTTTATTTTATTTTTTATTGTTTAATCTTTTTTATTTTATGCTATTTATAATTGTATTTATTTATTTACTTTTTATTTTTTATTTTGTAACCAAACTCTTCATAAATGTTTTCCTGTAATAATACAAAATTGTTACTAGCATACAATCACATTTTTACAGTTTTACAGCATTTTGACAGCGTTCAAGATTAGAAAAATAAGCATGTATAAAATGCATGCACGAAAAAAACAAGCAGGTATAAAATAATATTTCAAACAATTACATTAGTTAATTTAAAATGTACAATTCTTCAAAATATTATAGTTTTACAGTAATCTCATTCTTGGGGAATTAAGGAAGCAAGCAAAGTGGTAGTAGTGGTACAAGTATTAACATTATTATTATTAATTTCAGTCAATTTGCTTTATTTTTCTCAGTTTTTGAAGTATAATCTTTATGATTAAGTATTATCTTAGAGGTGTTTAAATATTTGTCATAAATACAATTTTTATAAATACTTTTCTTCTTCCTCTAGCTAAAGCAGAACTCGTTTTGCTCATGGCCAATGCATTAGCTTGGCCCCAGACCTGAGCAGCAGGCACAGAAAACGGCCGGCAAAAATCCATATTGCGGTGTCTTTTTAATTATCCGTATCTGGATTCACTGGCGGGCCCTCTGAGCCGAGGAGATCACTTGTGGAACATTTAGTATTATTGATCACTGATAAAACACAAGCGTATAGGTCTATGGACCATGTGGGAAAGGTCGACGGTGCTGGCGAGTGATGTTTTCAAGATGGACTGTGGCTTTTATTGGAGCTCATTTAAAGTTTTCAGGTCACTTACCACACTCGGGCCCTTTAAAATGCCATTGACAGTTTGATCACGCTCAGACCCTCAGCGCTTCTCCCCGTTCCGCTACACTAAGCAGTTGTTTTAAATAAACGGCTGTTTATTTCTTTGCTTTACTGAAGTGAAATGACTCATCACGTCTGCGGTCGTCTGGCTGTGAACGTGGTTTCGCAGGTTAAAGCGAGCCTGACTAAGCTTTGGTTCTCAGCGCATGGATAGGCAGGTGCTTCTACACGGAGCTGTCAGATTGTTCTCCAGGCCACCTGCTTCAGCGCCGCATGATATGTCTCTCAAATTGCTCCTCGGGACAGCTCAGGCACACATGTCGTCCTCCTTTCCTTCTGATACTCTTCCCATAGGGCTTTCCTTTCCTTTCTTCTGTCAGCATTTTTTTTCTTCTTTTCACTGTAGGATGAAGTCCCTGTCGTGTATGTCAGAATATCAGACATCTGTTGAGATCTATAATTAGATCACTCCACGGTCAGTTGTCTAAATAATTTGTCACAGCACAACTTAAATGTGCTAAATGTATACCTTTAAATCTATTAAATGATGATTAACGGTGGCATCAGTTATGCTGACAACAGCCATATCCACATTCCTTTGCTGCTCAAGTTCTGTCGAGTTCAAGCTGCACTATTTTAGCCCTGATTTTCACTCACAGTTTTGTGAAATCACTTGCAAAATGGCTGAAATTGGAGGCAAATCGGTGCTGTTTCATTTTTAGTCATTTAGCAGATGCTTTTATTCATAGTAACTTTTAAGTGAGGATAAAAGCAGCACTTCAAATCATCAGAAAGAAGAAGTATGCAAATGCTATGAGAAGTCTAAGTTACAATACATTTTTTTGTATTATTTATTCATTAATTTATTCATTTTTTTCGGCTTAGTCCATTTATTAATCAGGGGTCGCCTGTAATATTTATTTTATACATTTTATTTATTTTTATTTTAAGGTATTTTCTCCCTCCAAACAAATAGAGAGGAGAGCGCGTTTCCTGCAGGTGGTTTGTCAAACCCACTCACCCGTGGAGCACACTAAAAATTGCAAATGTTTTTAGAAACATGGAGTGTTGATAAGAAACAGAGGTGGGTAGTAACGAATTACATTTACTTCGTTACATTTACTTGAGTAAAATTGTTGGGTAACGTGTAGTTTTTGAGGACATTTAAAAATGTGTACTTTTACTCTTACTCAAGTAAATTATTAGAGAAAAATCCTTACTTTTACTTTGCTGCATTTGACTAATCTGAAGTAATGTCCAGTATACAATATAAAGTCATGGTGCAGTGGGAAAAAAAATTATATTGTGTATGACTACCATGAGCTTAGACGACTGCATCCATACATCTCTACAATGACTCAAATAACTTATTATTAAAGTCATCTGGAATGGAAAAGAAAGCTTTCTTGCAGGACTCCCAGAATTCATCAAGACTAGCAATTTTGTTGTAATGATAAATTAATCAATACAAATTATAAATAGATAAATAATAAATAGAAAATATATAAATTAAGTAAATAAAAATAAAATATTAGTAGGGCATTAATAATATGGTCAACATAATCAATTAAATCAGTATTTTATAGAATTGTTTTCTCGATCAAGCTATTTTATTTTTGTTTGCTGTATTTTTTGGGTTGCTTGCCACAGCATTTGGTTTGAGTGTCAACTGGAAAACATACGGTGTATAAACACTCTCCATTACCATTTCATCCTTCTCTCCTATCCTGTTATTTTCGTCTTTCACTTCAACTATTCAGTGAGGTTTTGTGCATTTCAAGAAAATGGACTGACACTGAAAAATATTATACTTTAGTCATCATGCATCAGTATTGAGAGTGTCTCACTGGCACCGGCGCTTTCTTGGCATCAGTTGTAGGTGGAGTGGCTGTGTCACTTCATTTGTCATTTTAGGCTGAGGGCTTCAATTAGGTTTTCCAACTTCCCTTCTTTTAGCCCCCCATGCAGGATTACTGCCCCCCTCTGTGCGTTTCTGACACGGTGAAAGGATTGTGGGCTGGCTGGTGGATATAGAGCTTTCTTTCTAAGTTCCTTCACAGGGGGAACTCGCACTTTTGTCTGTTAGACGGTGTCTTTTCTTCCACTTGACATCCTCTGCTGTTAGCAACCGTGATCGTTTTGGCATGGCCACCTGAAACACAGTCGAAGGAATCTTCATGGGGAAATAATGAGCTTTCCCACGGCACTTCCAGCCAAATCATCCATCACGGGGAACCTGTCTGTAGAGAACGATTAAAAAAATAATAAAAATGATTGGAGGAAATGTTATATATGTATATACAGTAGCTGTTAGAGCTGCACAATATTGGAAAAATGATGTGATATTTTGTTTTCCTGTGATATTTATATATAGTGATTCGAATATAATTTCACAAGATGACTCTATTTTGGGTAGAATTCATAATTTTATATTGTTTGAGATGATTTTGTACAAGAGTGCATCTGCATAAAATAAACTACCTGACAAAAGTCTTGTCGTCGATCCCAGTTGTAAGAACAACTTGACTTCTAGTTGATCATTTAGAAAGGTGGCAGAAGGTAGATTTCTCTGATGAATCAACTGTTGAACTGCATCCCAATCACCACAGATACTGCTGAAGACCTATTGTAAGCCACATAAACCCAAGATTGGGTTAATCAGTCAAGTTTGATGAAGAAAAATTATGTTTTGGGGTTAGTTTCAGGATTGGCCAACCCAGTCACCAGATATGAACATTACTGAGCATGTCTGGGATAAGATGGAGGATGCATTGAAGATGAATCCAAGGAATCTTGATGAACTCTGGGAGTCTTACAAGAACGCTTTCTTTGCCATTCCAGATGACTTTATTAATAAGTTATTTGAGTCATTGCAGAGATGTATGGATGCAGTCCTCCAAGCTCATGGGAGTCATACACAATATGAATTATTTTTCCACTGCACCATGACTTTATATTCTATACTGTACATTATTTCTGTCAAGTGACAAGACTTTTAAGCAAAGTCAGTCTTAGAGGCCTTTGCTTTTCATATAATTCAATTCCATTCACCTTTATTTGTATAGCGCTTATACAATGTAGATTGTGTCAAAGCAGCTTTACATTAAAGGTCATAGTAAATTGGAACAGTGTAGTTCAGTTTGTAGTGTTTAAGTTCAGTTCAGTTTAGCTCAGTTCAGTGTGGTTTAATAAGCCACTTCTGATACCAAATGATCAACTAGAAGTCAAGTTATTATTTGTTGTTTCTAAAACTTGGATAGGTGACAAGACTTTTGTCAGGTAGTGTACACACAACAGCACAAAATACAATTATTATACTTAAAATTACAAGAAATATAATTACAATACATCAAATACAAATACAATTGATGGAGTCTAACATCATTTAAGTAAAATAAATTTAATTATCAAATGTAAAATAACACTGTATAGTCTTCATTGTATAAATAAAGAAACACATTTAATCTTTGGTAAAGTGGCAAACTTTATAATTTTTGAGCCCAAATGGCTTAAATTGGCTTGAAATCTTACTGTCGCAGGCCTTAAAAACGCATACAAATGAAAGTAATTTACACTATTGGACTGAAGCTCCAATGACTCCATAAATCACATGTTCTGAACTGTTTCCTGATTGATTATAATCCCGACTCAACATTGCAGATGCTGCGACTTGACTATTGCAGATTTGCACATTGTGATATCGATGCTGAATTGATGCATTGTGCAGCCCTAGAAAGAAGGAAATTGAAGAAAATGAGACCACTTGAAAATGCTCTTGAAAATTTACTTGATTTTTTGGTATGTCTTTAAGTGACGCTAATATCTGTTTTATTCCATAAATGTCTGATAACATTTCTTCCTTATTTCAAATAATAAAATGCATTAGATTACAATAAAATCATGTATTCCAAATATTAATTTATTTCTTTTTATGAAGTAAAAAATAAAACAAACAAACAAAAAAACATTTGTATTGTGTTGTATTGTGTCTATTTTATTATTTTTTTAAAAAAAGTTTTTGTTTTAATTTTTTTCCAAATGTTTCAGTAATAATGCATATCCTTATGGGCATTGACTAATAAGATAATAACATTTTTTTTAAGTAACATTAAAAAAATGTTTAAAAAAAAAAAAAAAAAAAAAAAATATATATATATATATATATATATATATATATATATATATATATATATATATATATATATATATATATATATATATATATATATATATATATATATATATATATATATTTATTTATTTATTTCAACATTAAGCCCATTTTTATTGACTTGTTTAGCAATTTTCGGTCACTTTATAATTCCCAATTTTTTCCTGACTTTTGCCACATCAGCTGTGCAGTATAATGTAGCAGTGCAACTTTTCTTTTCACCTGGACCTTTTGTTGATGCTTTTGACAGGACTGTGGGGGCGTCTCCATGGAAACCCAGTCTGTGTCTGCTGGCAAAAACACCTAGCAGTGGAGAACGTGTCTCCAATTAGACCTGAGAGTTGTCAGGTGGACTTGGAAAACTTTGCATGAGCTGCAGTTGTGGTAACATTCCGATCAATATGTGAATCTGTCTGACTGACTCTTAAATATATCCTGTTTTTAAATTGGGTAGATTCATCCAGAGGTGTACAAACTTGCTAGTTTACTTCATTAACTGGAAAAAGGTCAAAATGATTTCAATGACCTTCTTGGACGTTACAATTATGGGATTGATTGGAATTTTAAACTATAGCGGCATCTAAAAAGGCTTGATATCCATTAGACTTATTGATACAGCAGAGTATGACGATAATATCTCCTGCAAAAATATATTGGTACACTGATGCCCATATTTATATATAGCTAAAATGTATAGTAATGTTTGGTTGAATAATACATTTGCTTGATGGCAGCATTGCAGAAAGGTGCTTAAATTTCTGACAGATTTAGTCAGTTTATGTTGACAATCCCATTTCGCACTGCAGTAAATTTCAAGTGAGATAAACAAAAGTTTTTCTTTAGTTATAAATAGATGCTGCAAATGTTTGAAAAATATACTAAAATATAATATATTGAAGAATATGGCAATATATAAAACAAATACAATGATATTTGTATATATAAATAAATAAATAAAAATTATATATATATATATATATATATATATATATATATATATATATATATATATATATATATATATATATATATATATATATGTTAGCTTTTAGTGCTGTTGCTAAATTAATGTCATCGATACAAAAAGACAGACTTCATCTCCACGTGTTACATAGACCAAGGGAAGAGGAGGTGTTCCCATAGAAATTCAAACCTGACCGTCTTTATATTACTGTCATTTTTTACACTTTTGTTGTCATAATGCTATTAAAATCGTCCCCACTGTCATCGTGAAATGACTGTTGTGGGAGATCTGTGGGGCTTTATTGTACTCACGTTATTATAGAAGGGAGAATAGCAGATCTGGAGTTCATTTATAAATGTTAGTGCTCCATTTGTTGTGCTGAGGCTGTTATTGACACTGACAGTGTAATTCAGGAGGAGGTGAGTGTCAGCTGGGATTGACCGTGGTCTTATGAGTGATACGAGTGTCAGGGAATTCCCTTTACAGGAGCGCTGAGCTCATCGACACTCTTCCTGGATTGCTCTAGCATTTTTGTTTTTGATGTTGAAAAGGGATTCAGAGAGGAATAACAGCTCTGTCGTTTGCTCACCCTTCTGTTGTTTCAAACAGCTATAATCCCCAGCCTTGTGGATTTATAATGCTCAAAATATCAAGTTTATGAAGAGTATTTGGACTGCTGTTTTTTATATGATGCAAGTGAACGAAAACTCACTATATATATATATATATATATATATATATATATATATATATATATATATATATATATATATATATATATATATATATAGTTGAAGTCAAAATTATGTTTAACGAAGAGAAGATTTTTTTTCAACACATTTCTAAACATAATAGTTTTAATAACTCATTTCAAGTAACTGATTTATTTTATCTTTGCCATGATTACAGTAAATAATATTTTACTAGATATTTTTCAAGACACCTATATAGCCTAAAGTGACATTTAAAGGCTTAAGGCAGGATAAGGTAATTAGGCAAGTTATTGTATTCACCTTATTGTCCGCATACGAGTGGGCGCAGCCATGTGAATCATTTTGGCTTGAGACTTCCGGTCTCATTCACTTACATTCATTTTTAGGCATTAAAAACTCGATGTTGCAAACTGATATTTTCTTATTATATTATTCTACTTTGTCTGTATTGTCATGCAAACACTTGTTTGTAGATTAAGCAGTGTGACCGTTTTCTGCCGTTTATTATTCCTAGTCATTTCTCCCATAGACAGCTGAATTGGAAGTTCCAAAAAAAATCGCAAAAATGAGCGCACTTCTGCATTGAAGAATAAGGTCAATAGCAATGGTTTGTTCTGTAGACAATCGAAAAAAAATTTACTTAAAGGGGCTAATAATTTTGACCTTAAAAAAAGGTAAAACTTATTTTATTCAAGCTGAAATAAAGCAAACAAGACTTTCTCCAGAAGAAAAAATATTATCAGACATACTATGAAAATTTCCTTGCTCTGTTAAACATCATTTGGGAAATATTTAAAAAAGAAAAAAAAAAAAAAATCAAAGGGGGGCTAATAATTCTGACTGCAACTGTATATGTGTATATATATATATATATATATATATATATATATATATATATATATATATATATATATATATATATATATATATATAAAAATACATTATTTCCTTCAATTTGTGTGTTTTAATGTGTAAATACGCAAAGATCATGAACAATTGTCTTTTATTGATCTGAGGAACCATTGGACTTGTATGGATTTTACATACTTTCTGTAGTCATATGGTTTCTGTTACTAATGTTTTTTCTTTACTAAATATACTGCAAACCAATGAACTCATGGCCATTGCCATTCAGTATTGATAACATTTAATAGGCTTTAGAAATGTTTAATAACCTTTAATTTAAACAAACTTGCTTATTTATTCCAATAAAGGGACCTTTTTGTGATTGTTTTATTGGTTTAATGCCAATAGTCTAGAATTTTATCTCCAGTCCTCAGATTCAATGTGAAATTATACACTCACTGGCCACTTTATTAGGTACGCCTTACTAGTACTGGGTTGGACCCTCTTTTACCTTCGGAACTGCCTTAATCCTTTGTGGCATAGATTGAACAAGGTACTGGAAATATTCCTCTGAGATTTTGGTCCATATTGACCAATGATAGCATCACGCAAGTGCTGCAGATTTGTCGGCTGCACATCCTTGATTGACTTGCTGTCATGTGATTGGCTGTTTCGAAATTTGCGTTAACGAGCAGTTGGACAGGTGTACCTAATAAAGTGGCCGGTGAGTGTTTATAACAATCTAAAAGATACTGTTGAACACAAAAGAAGCTATTTTGAAGAATGCTGAAAACCTGTAACAACTGACATCCATAGTACAAAAATATACTATGGAAGTCAAGGATTACAAGTGTCTGTCTTTCTTCAAAATATTGTTTTTCATGTTAAACAGATAAAGTAAAGTGATAATTGAGTAAAATTATGACAGATTTGTGTGTGTGTGTGTGTGTGTGTGTGTGTGTGTGTGTGTGTGTGTGTGTGTGTGTCAACTATCCTTTTTTAAAAATGGCATTTTGAAAAACATTCACAGATTTTTATTTCATAATTTTATTCTTCCTATTGTATTAATATTTGACAAGTTCAACCTTTTTCTGCAGCAATATATTTCAATACTGTGATGTAACTCATTCCTTACATTACTGTCACAATTTCTCGCCTGCATCACTAATGTTTTCATCACACTGGAGTATCGCCGAGCTTTATTTTGTGATAATAACCATCTTGACTGTGCATTTATCTGTAATGCATCATCTGAACTTCCTGAACCCTGTTTAGTAGAGAGTGTTAGACTGAATATCATTTCTCCAGTTCCTGTAATAAAGCTTAATGCAACTTTTGCCGCATGTGTTAACAGCAATGCCTTATGTAAGCTTTGCCTGGCTAAGCCATTTCAATCTTTTGTTCGAGTTTAATGTTTTATCATTAACACTGCATAAGCTTAATTTACTGAACACCACTTACTATGTTTCTCTAATCTAGTGTTATTCTACTTTGTGAATAACTGTGATAAATGGCAGAGGGCATCTTGGGTTTTTATCAGCTGTGTAGGCTGAGTTTGGACAGAGGACTCAAGTTAGTCCTTTGTTGTACTATGGTATATGTTTAGGTGTGGGTGTCCTTGAAAATACATTACATTACCCTGGGAGAACAGTCCCAGCAGATCTCTGCATCAAAACGTGAAAACCTGCTCTGTTTTATAAGCCCTTTGAGAGCTTACAGCTTGACTGTTGAATGAGTCACTATACATCACATTAAATGTTTCTTAACAACACAGGCTTTATTAGGATTGTGCAGATCTAATTATGTAAACAAATGTGGCAAATTGGCAGACATTTCTGCAATGCAAGTGATGTCTGCTGTCAAAGGAACACAAAATGTTGTGCTCAAATGCCTTCACTTAAAAAAAAAATGTTTTTCTTACAGGTTAGTCAGCTTGTTTTAAGAAAAAGACTCACTTAAGTTTGACTGATTATATATACATATACATATACAGTGCGTTCAGAAAGTATTCATAGCGCTTCACTTTTTCCACGTTTTTTTGTTACAGCCTCCAAAATGGATTAAAATCATTTATTTCCTCAAAATTCTACACACAATACCCCATAATGACAATGTGAAAAAAACATTTTTGAAATTGTTGCAAGTTTATAAAGACTTTGTTGATTTATTTATACTTTGTTGATGCAGCTTTGGCAGCAATTACAGCCTCAAGTCTTTTTGAATATGATGCCACAAGCTTGGCACACCTGTCTTTGCGAATTTTTGCCCATTCCTCTTTGCAGTACCTCTCAAGCTTGATCAGGTTGAATGGGAAACAACAGTGTACAGCCATTTTCAGATCTCACCAGAGATGTTCAATAGGATTTAGGTCTGGTCTCTGGCTAGGCCACTCAAGGACATTCACCGAGTTGTTGTGAAGCCACTCCATTGATATTTTGGCGGTGTGCTTTGGGTCATTGTCCTGCTGGAAGATGAATCGTCAACCCAGTCTGAGGTCAAGAGCACTCTGAAGCAGGTTTTCATTTAGGATGTCTCTGTACACTGTTGCATTCATCTTTCCCTCTATCCTGACTAGTCTTCCAGTTCCTGCTGCTGAAAAACATCCCCACCACCATGCTTCACTGTAGGGATGGTATTAGCCTGGTGATGAGCGGTGCCTGAGAATCCTCTCATCCACCTCGACTCCTTCCCCTCTTTCCTAGATTGAACCAGGATAGCACTGTTGCCTCGCAGCATAATTGTCACTGGTTTGAGTTTTGGCTGGGTCAGTTGCCATTTCTGTGCAGAGTTTACATGTTCTCTCCATTGGTTTTCCCTGGGTACTCCAGTTTCCTCCCACCGTCTAAAGACAGTATACAGTGAATTGAATAAACCAAATTACCACAATATATGAGCATTTAGTACTAAGCTTTCAACTCACAAACTCTAATAATCAAAAGACAGGCTGAAATAATGAATTCAGGGGAGCTCTTGAGACCTACCTGAGCTCAGACTCACCTCTCTCCCGATGAAACTGGAGGAAGCCCAGGCTCGAGGATCTTCAGAGCTCAGGGCTTTCTTTCAGGACAGCATGCCAAACACACTTCGTTATCAATCATCAGCTAAGTGTGAACTCTTGAAATGTGCAGAAATTATAGCATGCCTTTTAATGCGACAATACTACAATTTCTGCCAAAGTACGCTGACTACTTACTACTTTAAAACCCTAGTTGATGTTGGTGATTTGTAGATTGACTGTTTCACAATGTTTCCGCTTTGAACTTGATCAGTACTGTTGAGAATGATGTCTCAGACTTATTTAGCTTAAACTATTTTAACTGACAAATAACAAACCTGAGATCACCTGATTTTGAGATTGTGTGTTTGTGACTGGTCAGGGTTGTATACACTCACTTTAGATTGTGCTCTTCTATACTTTCTTTTGTGTTGAACTATGCATTGTTTAAACATGCAAAATATACACACAGTACACATTTTAAATGAATAATTGAAATACTTAGTTTTATTTTATGTTTTAAAAGTTTTCAATTATTCATAATTATTTATATTATGCATATATATATATATATATATATATATATTTTTTTTTTTTTTTTTTTTTTTTACTATTCAGAAGTCTATATTTGATGCTTTGAATAGTGATTATAACTTGTGTTTGTTTTTTTTTTGTTTTTTTAATGAGGATGTTTTGAGGAGGTTCATACAGGGCACGTTCTTTCGGTTGGCTGCATTATTTAATTGTAGTTGGATGTCTTTGACTGTTGAGAGCGGCGGTCCCTTACCTGTTCATCATTCTGAAAGCAACAAATCCGGCAGCTTCTTTCTGACCCACTGGTTCAGAAATAAACAACCTTAGACTTAATCATTTTTGTGTGCATCTCACTTTTTATTAGATGTGGCATTCAAAGTAACGTTGCCAGATTCTACTTCATGCAGCTCAGTCCAAATGTGACCTGAAGAAGCCTTTGTATGCAACAATCTTCATTTTTTGTCTCTTTTTATCCACAGGTGACCACCCTGGTCAACACCAGTAACAAAGGCCCGTCCAGTAAGAAAAAGGGCCGCTCTAAGAAGGCTCATGTTTTGGCTGTGTCGGTGGAACAAGCCACCCAGAACTTTCTGGAAAAGGGTGAGCAGATTGCTAAGGACAGCCAGGACCTGAAAGAGGAGCTCATCGCGGCTGTAGAGGACGTCCGCAAGCAAGGTGAGCAGCCTGTTATTACCCTCAGGAACATCTCCAAAACAAAACCTTCTGCTTACTTGCTCCGGCATGTATATTAATGCGGTAAATGATTTATAACTCAGAGGAGGGTTTGACATCGTGGATAAAGTTTTGTCTTATAACTACAGGCCTGATTATTAGATGTGTTTGGTTACTTCAGAGAACAAGAAAGACTTTTAGCAGTGCTTGTCACATACATTTGTCATTTACTTTGAGTTATGTTGCAATGTTTTTGTTCTGAAGCAGTGTTTTCAACAATGTTGTCAGATTTTATTCTAAATTGATTTGTTATTTTTTTTTATTTTATAATTTAGTTTTATTTTGTTTTATGCCATTTTTCTTCTCGACTCATTTAGTCTTGTTCCTGTTTGTGTTCGTATCTTTTTAGTTCATATCTCTCATATTTTTGTTTTGTTTTGTGTCATTTTGTTCCGCTTTGTTTAGTGTTATCGTGTCTTGTCTTGTTCCGGTTTGTATCGTTTTGTTTTGTGTCGTTTCATTTCACTCTGTTTAGTCGTGTCGTGTCTCGTCTTGTTCTGGTTTGTGTCGTTTTGTTTTGTGTCGTTTCATTTCGCTCTGTTTAGTCGTGTCGTGTCTCGTCTTGTTCTGGTTTGTGTCGTTTTGTTTTGTGTCGTTTCATTTCGCTCTGTTTAATCGTGTCGTGTCTCGTCTTGTTCTGGTTTGTGTCGTTTTGTTTGTGTCGTTTCATTTCGCTCTGTTTAATCGTGTCGTGTCTCGTCTTGTTCTGGTTTGTGTCGTTTTGTTTTGTGTCGTTTCATTTCGCTCTGTTT
Organism: Danio aesculapii; assembly: GCF_903798145.1. Lineage (NCBI taxonomy): Eukaryota > Metazoa > Chordata > Actinopteri > Cypriniformes > Danionidae > Danio > Danio aesculapii. Next base: position 18,478,838 of record NC_079435.1, on the reverse strand, counting down.
AGTCGTGTCGTGTCTCGTCTTGTTCTGGTTTGTGTCGTTTTGTTTTGTGTCGTTTCATTTCGCTCTGTTTAGTCGTGTCGTGTCTTGTCTTGTTCTGGTTTGTGTCGTTTTGTTTTGTGTCGTTTCATTTCGCTCTGTTTAATCGTGTCGTGTCTCGTCTTGTTCTGGTTTGTGTCGTTTTGTTTTGTGTCGTTTCATTTCGCTCTGTTTAGTCGTGTCGTGTCTTGTCTTGTTCTGGTTTGTTTCATTTTGTGTCGTTTTGTTTTGTGTCGTTTCTTTTTGCTACATTAATTTAATTTAGTTTAGTTTGTTTTGCCGTGTTGTGTCTTGTTCCAGTTTGTTTCGTTTTGTGTCATTTTGTTTTGTGTCGTTTCATTTAGTTTAGCTTAGCTTAGCTTAGTGTTGTGTCTTGTCTTGCTTTGTTAAGGTTTGTTTTATTCATATCATATAATTTTTTTTTCATATAGCATGATTCATTTCATATCATTTGTTTTGTGCCTTGTTCATTTCATTTAGCTTTGCTTCACTTCGTTTCATTACATTTAATTTAATTTTTTTTTTTTTCATTTCTTGTCATGTCGTGTCATGTTCTGCTTCAGTTTGTTTTGAATCAGTTCAATTTATTAAGTATCATTTTGTTTTATTAAAAGTGAGAATCTGCTTTTATGTCTGAGTCTTTAATTTATGCTTATTTTAAAGTCAACTAAATTAAATGCATATACCAAATAGTAAATTCTTGTTGGTCATAAATATTGATGCTATTTATTGCTATATATTGATTGCTAGTATATATACACATTGGGAGAACAACATGCCCTAGCCTGTGTATTTATCAAGGTGAATGTAACTGTGTGGGAACCAAAAGAAATAATTGAATTGCTTAAAGAGCCCATATTATGGGTTTTTGAAAATGCCCTTCCCTGTAGTGTGTAACATAGCTCTAAGTGAAGTGAAATATCCAGCTAAGGCTTAAATCTGTAAGTGTACAGTGTTTAAAACTATTGATTCATCTATAAAAGAGTCGACTCATAGTGCTTCAAACGAGTCGTCTTGATAACGAGTCATTAGGTGTTTCGCGATGACGCAGCTACGAAACACAAATAGTTGGGCGCGCAAACCCGGGAGATTTGAAACCTGCGGCCCCGCCCACTAACAGAAAAAAAAGTCACACACACACACACACAGAGACACACACAGACACTGGTCGAATGAAGTCACGCTGTGCAGATGGATATTATGGACAGTCTAATCAAAGATGAAACATCAGCAATATAGCCTAGCCTTGAGCAGTTCTGAGTGCTTCTGAAAACTATATGCTTTCAAAGAAGACTTCATCAGTTTGTTAAAGGAAGGATCAGTAAAGACTGATGGATCAGTGCATCATGAATCAGTTTCTACCCCCATTTCACAAGTGTAAGTACGTGCGATTAAAACTGTTGCCTCGTTTACTCTATCTTGCACATGATGTATTTAGTTGTGTTTTGTTACTTGTAACCGCGTGTGCTGTATCAGGTTAACTCTTTATATTCTCATATCGCGTGTAAAGCCACGTTGAAAACGCGACGCGTGCTGCTTTGATTACGGATCGTCAGCTGTTTACACACATGCAACGGACAAGTTTCAAAATATTTCAGCTCAATATTATTGTCTCCTCGTGTGTGTAACGCACGGGTATTAGCGGATATAACTGAGCGCCGCTCCTCTATGGACGCGCCGGCCCTGTGTGTGTGTGTCTCCTCGTGTGTTTAACGCACGGGTATTCGCGGATATAACTGAGCGCCGCTCCTCTATGGACGCGCCGGCCCTGTGTGTGTGTGTGTCTGTGTCTCCTCGTGTGTGTAACGCACGGGTATTCGCGGATATAACTGAGCGCCGCGCCCTCTCTATTCAGCCGCTTCTCTATGGACGCGCCGGCCCTCTGTGTGTGTGTGTGTCTGTGTCTCCTCGTGTGTGTAACGCACGGGTATTCGCGTATATAACTGAGCGCCGCGCCCTCTCTATTCAGCCGCTTCTCTATGGACGCGCAGGCCCTGTGTGTGTGTGTGTGTGTGTGTGTGTGTGTGTGTGCGTGTGTGTGTGTGTGTGTGTGTGAAAAGAGCAAGAAGACTGTGACCTCCTCGCCAGTTCTTGGACTTTTTGCTCAATAAAATAGTCGTCAGTATTTTCTAGTCCATCGTCTGTTTACATTCCCCCACTGGCAGCCAAAATCCACTATGAAGCGTGTGTGCACTGTGACTACTTTTATATTGTAGATTAGCAGCTGGGCATTTCACTCTGCCTCGTGCTGAAGCCTGTCAGTGTTGTCGACCAATCGCAGCAGGCTGTCATCGGTCCAATCAGCGCAGATTAGCTTCGCGCTGAGGAGGGGGTTGGGAACAAATGAATCGCTGAACGATTCATATGGGAGTCGCTGGGATAATTAGGTAAAAATAAATGCAGATTATAAGACCATCAAAGTGTTTTTTGACCTTGCATGCATCTTAGACTGTTGTTGGAGACCCTTACAACCTAAATATGACCCTATTTCATCTATAATATGGGCTCTTTAAAACAATGTCAGTCTTGTTTGCTTGCATTTTCTTTGCTTGTAAACACAGTGCAGAATAAAATCCTAATTTTAATTATGAATGAGCAAACTGATTTGAACATATACTTGAACAGCAACAAAGCTAAACAGTATCAGTCACTGTTTACAATGGTATTGTCATTAAAATCGCTAAGTACAATTCACTTACATTTACCCCAAAAAGGCCTTAATGTCAAGTATTCCTTGTAGTGTCATGTGGAAACCAATGGCTTAATTTGACCCCTAAAGAGACACTAATGTTTCAGTTTACTGAGAGTTTTACTGTATTTTGCCTGTGTTCTGCACTTTGCAGAAAGTTAGACTAAAGCTCTTTTTTTGCTGTCTTCACCTATATGTCCTGCATATTATTTACAGCTCTCATCTGGCAGTACATTGCATTCTTTCTGACCAACTTTTCTTTCATTCCTTTTTCCTTTTTGATTGTTCCCATACACAGTGTCCCTTTCCAACACTTGCATACTCAATGGTCTGGACTGAAGTTTAGTGTCTGCTCAGCCAAATTACCTCTATGAAAATGGCAAACAGTTATTGATGGTGTTCCACCGAGCATTCATCATCCCATAAACACAGTCCAAGAGCAATTATGAGGTTGCGAAGAAGAGAAAAAGCCACTTTTAAACTAAAATATATTACCCATCATTGTTTTATAACAATAATCATTTTTTGTGGTTTGTTTTGAAGACAGCTTGATGAGCTAATGAACTTGGAATCTTCCATTTTTTTAGCTTGGTGGCGGATGATATTATGCTAGTATATTATTAATGGATTTTTTTTTTTAAGTTCACATTCTGTGTCTTTTTTACTGACTTTAAATTTAAAATAAGTATTGAGGACATTTATGAAAAAGAACATCAAGGATATGAGTTCATTCAACAGCTTCAATGTAATAAAAAGGGCATGGGAAACCTGAAAATATTGGGAAATTATAAAATGGAGATTTCTAAAAGGCTTCGAAAAGTAAAATTTATTCATATAAAGGATCTTTATTTTTTGTTTTATCATCTAAAATACAAAAAAGGTTTTTGTAAAGTAATTATCCTAAGAAAAAAAAAGCTTGTTAAGTTGATCAAATGTAGCAGAAAAGGATTCTAGTCAGAAATGAAATGTATTTTTAATGTCTTTTCTAAAATAATAATAATAATAAATAAATAAATAAATGAATCTGACCTTATTTATGCTTGCTGAACGTTTTAAATTCTAGTGCTTTATGTGTTTGTTTGTTTGTTTTTCATTTGTGGAGCCATTCTCAGATCTGCAGTTCTGACAACTAGACTGATGTTCCCTGATCCCTGGCTGTGTGTTAAAATACTCTGTGTGGACCATTAGCAAGCTGACCTTTAGCAGAGATGAGGTTAATGAACACAGGTTGGACATAATGGTCAGAGTGGCTCACCACTGCCAGTGCTGGCCGTCTGTTACTCGGTGTGAAACAGGGAAAACAGAGACAATGGAAAGCAGTCATTTTGCTCTAATTGTCACTTCTGTTGCACAGTTCTTGCTTCTTTTAAATACTGACAACAAATGAAACAACAAAAAACAGTTAAGCTAGCATTAGCCAATGACAAGGTTCACCAAAGTAGCAGACACAGCAGATCTCTGTCTGTTTTGACATCATTTAAAACAAGCAATCATGTTGCCACATTAATTCTAAAGAAAAAAACAAACAAATAAATAAGAAAGACAAATATATAGCTATTAAAGTATATTATATAAAATCTTTCTGTTTCATTGTTTGCTTTATTTATTTGATTATTTATTTATCTGCCTGTTTATTTGTTTGTTTGCTTTATTTTTTATTCATACATTTATTTATTTATTAGGATTCTTTGCTAAATGTAAAAGAACATAATTTAATTTCAGATTTAGAAGCTTTTTCTGCCATGCATGAACAACATGTATTTTCCTAGAATGATAGTATTACTTCCAAAATAGCTTTTTATTTTATTGCCATTCATTCATTCATTTTCTTTTCGGCTTAGTCCCTTTATTACTCTGGGGTAGCCACAGCGGAATGAACCGCCACCTTATCCAGCACATGTTTTACAAAGCGGATGCCCTTTCAGCTACAACCCATCACTGGGAAACATCCATACACACTCTTAAGTTACGGCCAATTTAGCTTACCTAATTCGCCTATACCACGTCTTTGGACTTGTGGTGGAAACTGGAGCATCAAGAGGAAACCCACGCCAACACAGGGAGAACATGCAAACTCCACACAGAAATGCCAACTGACCTAGCAGGGGCTTGAACCAGCAACCTTCTTGCTGTGAGGCGATTTTGCTACCCACTGCGTCACCATGCAGCCGCCATTTATTTATTTATTGCCAAATAAAAAAAAAAACTAACAAACAAAACATTCTACAAATATCTATGACTTTAATCGACCTTGAAATCTCTATTTTAAAATTTCATTTACACTTCTTTTTTTTTTGTATCGAAACTGTTTACTTAAAGCATACAATTATCTAGATTGGTGTTTCAGAGAAGGTCAAAGATGGAGCCAGAAGATGCACTGCGAGGCCACAGCAAGACATCAGTGGTTTTGTAACAAGGTTGCAGTAATGAGCGCCGAGGGTCATCTGAGGGATCGATAGGCTATTCGGCTAATGCTAGCCTGTTAGAGGCAACCTGCACCAAGGTCTATGATACATGGACAAATCTGTTTCTGTCCACCTTAAAAGCAGTTGCCTGGGTTTTGCAGGACCTCCCTGAAAGTATGCATCCAGAATAAAATGTGCTTTGATTTTTGTGTTTTTGATTTATCATGACAATTTGTTTTGTTGTGTTTTGTTTTTGTGTTTTGCTTGGTCATGACAATGGCTTTTTATTTAACTAATTTTAATTTTATTTATAATTTTATTAATATTTATAATTTTATTTATTTTATCGGAGTAGGGACATAAAACAGTTTGTACAGTATACAATTTGTTTTGATGTGTTTTGTTTTTGTTTTATCATGACAATTTGTTTTGTTTTTGTATTTTTTTGTTTGTTTGTGTTTTGCTTGGTCATCACAATAGCCATTTATTTAATTAAATTTATATTGATTTATAATTGTATGTATAATTGTATTTATTTTATTGGGGTAGGGACATAAAACAGTTTGTACGGGATACAATTTGTTTTGATGTGTTTTGTTTTTGCTTTATCTTGACAATTTGTTTTGTTTTGTTTTTGTGTTTTGCTTGGTCATTACTAAGGATGTCCCGATCAGGTTTTTTGGCCCTCGAGTCCGAGTCTGAGTCATTTGATTTTGAGTATCTACTGATACCGAAATCCGATCCGTTACTTCTATAATACATTTAAAAAAAAATAAAGAGGAGCGAAGAAACAGATCCAGCATGATCCTTATTTTTTATTTAATTCACCTTATTATAACATTCAACAACTCTGTTAACAAACAGAGCACTTTTGTAATGTAGTTTGAACAATCAAGTAATAGCTAACAAGTTCTTCACTTTTGTATTTTAGTGCAAATATAAAAATAATTTTATATAAAAACAAATAGCCCTCAAATTAAAATACCCGGCAGGCAATCCAAAGTTTACATATCTCACAGTTTGCACGCTTTGCCGGCATTTAACTCAGTGCCAGCGCATAACTACAGATTTGTTAAAAATAATGAGAAATAAATATATATATATATATATATATATATATATATATATATATATATATATATATATATATATATATATATATATATATAAAATTATTATTTTTTTGAGTCTTGATCGGGAGGTAACGTCCGATTCCGATCGAGTCTAAAACTGTGTGATCTGGCCCGATTTCCAATGACGTGATCGGATCTGGACATCCCTAGTCATGACAATGACTATTTATTTCAGTTTATTTTAGAATTTTGAAATTTTTTTATTTTATTTTATTCATATTCTTTTCGGCTTTGTTCCTTTATTAATTAATCATGGATCGCCACAGCGGTATGAACCGCTAACTTATCCAGCATATATTTTATGCAGTGGATGCCCTTTCAGCCACAGCCCAACACTGAGAAACACCCATACACTCTTCATTCACACACATGCACTACTGGCAATTTAGGAGGAAACCGGAGCGCCCAGAGGAAACCCACACAAGCACGGGGAGAACATGCAAACTCCACACAGAATTGCCAACTGACCCAACTGGGGCTCGAACCAGCGACCTTCTTGCTGTGAGGCAATTGTGCTACCCACTGCATTTGTTTTTTCCTTGGATCAATAGCAGTGACATCTCAATGGATGTAGAGTAATAAACCTTAGTTTTCCATCATTTGCCAAAGCAGATTATTGTTCATAAAAAATGCAGATCATAATAGTCCTTCTTCCTATCCTCTTTAGTCAAAAATACTTCCTACAACACCAGCCTCATGTTAGAGAGGACAAATGTATGTGCTTGTGTCAAAAACCTTGACATGCAATTGTATCAGGCAGTATTTGGAAGTATGCAGGCTGTCAGCATTGTGTCTACTAAGAAGATGTCTATTCCATCTGGCTTATTTTATTTTTAAGTCAGCATAGTTAGATTCATTGCCCTTGAAACTGTACCACACACTCCTGTCCATGAGGCTCTGTGTTTGGTAGAGAAAATAACAAATGAATTCTGAGGTGAGGTGAAGTGAGTTCATTTATTTTTCAATTATTTATTTGCTGATTATTTTTTAAAAACTTAAAATTCAGTTTCTGGGGAGAAGCATGCTCATTAAATATTGGCTCGGCTGCCTTTAACACAATTTTTTTTTTTATTCTAGGTCATCAGATGTGATATAACAATATGTTGCTTTGAAAAGCTAGTATAAAAAAGCTGTTTTTTTGTTACGTTTGACAAGAGTCTGCTAAATGACTAAATGTAAATGTAAGAGTCATTTGTATCACCAAATAAAAGTGCTTGGATGAACATCAGAGAGCAGTATGACCTTGTTTTTTTGTTTTTAAATTTTAATTGTACTGCAAAGGTTAATAAAAAAATTTTTCAAAAAAAGTCATACTGCTCTCTGATTTAATAATTTTTTAAAACTTATTTAATACATATAATACACAATAATAATAATAATTATAAATTGAAATATAATAAAATAAAAATAATGGACGAAATGATACAGAAATATAAGCAAAAAACCACAAATATTCATTTCCTTTAAAATATACATTGATAAAATATTTATATATTTAATATTTCATTTCAGAATAAAAACACAGAAATAATAACAATAATAAACAATAAATAAATTATAAATATACAACATCAATAAACTAAGTTATTAAATATACAGACCACATTACAAAAAATAAACCCACGAGGATCTTTACCTAGAGATTATTGTTGTTGGGAGTCAGTCAAATAAAATAAAAACAGAGAGCAGTTTGGCCTTGTTTTTTTTTTTTTTTTGTAATGTAAAGGTAAAAAAAATTCTCTCAGATTACACAGAAAGTACACAGAAATGATAATAATAATAATAATGATAATGCAATAATAATTAAATAAATAAATAAAAAGGCAGAAAAAATACACAAATATAAGCAAACAAAAACATTTATTTTTATTTTAATAGTTGTGAATTTTAGAGTAATTACACATAACATAATAAGCAAACAAACACAAAGTGGCCAAAACAGAGTAAATAAATATACAGAGAACATTACAAAAAAATAAATGAACAAATAAATAACATACAAAATACAGCATTCATTCATTTTCTTTTCGGCTTAGTCCCTTTATTAATCTAGGGTCGCCACAGCAGAATGAACCACCAACTTATTCCAGCACAGCGGATCCCCTTCCAGCCGCAGCCCATCTCTGGGAAACATCCATACACACTCACACTCGTACACTACGGACAATTTAGCCTTCCCAATTCACCTGTACCACATGTCTTTGGACTGTGGGGGAAACCGGAGCACCAGGAGGAAACCCATGCGAACGCAGAGAGAACATGGAAACTACAAATACCCTTAGTTTAATATTAACATCTAAAAAGGACGTAATTTTTTTTATCCTTGGACCAAACTATAATTTTGCTTTGGACCAACCTAAAAAAAAATCTGTAATTTGCTACATCTAAACGTATTAATTTCCCTTAAATTACAATTTTGACTTGGTTGAAACTGAACAACGTCATTTAATATTTAAATCAAATCATTTATTCTGCCCAAGGAAAAAAAATACATTCACTCAAAGCTAAAATATTGTTTTTTATGCTGATGATGATGAATTAATTGAATTACTTACGTTCAACTTAAAATACAAATCCATGTAAAAATAAGTCATATAATTAGAATAAGTTATAATAAATATGTTTAATGTTAAGACATGCTGTTTGCTAGTTATTTTATTTTCAATAATGAATCTGCTGCTACATTCAGTATGGCTATGAAGGGGGTTCGTAATTGCTTAAAGACTAATTGAATAAAACATGATAAAAGATAAAACTAGATACCATTTTTTCACTTAATTCAATTCAGTTCAATTTATCTTTAATTCTATAGTGCTTTTACAATGTAGACCAGGCATGGGCAAACTCGATCCTGGAGGGCCGGTGTCCCTGCAGAGTTTTGCTCCAACACTAATCAAACACACCTGAACACCCTAATTAGTGTCTTCAAGATCACTTGAAAGCTACAAGCAGGTGTGTTTGATTAGGGTTGGTGCAAAACTATGCAGGGACACCGGCCCTCCAGGATTGAGTTTGCCCATCCCTGATGTAGACTGTGTCAAGCAGCTTAACATAGAAGATTATAGTAAATTGAAAGCGTCAGTCCAGTTTTCAGAGTTCAGATTAGTGTGGTTTAATTTTCACTGCTGAAAGTCCAAACACTCAAGAGCAAATCCATCGAGGCGCAGCTCCACAAGTCCCGAACCATGCAAGCCAGTAGTGGCAGCAGCGAGGAGCAAACTTCACCAATTGACGAAAGCGAAGGAAAAAAAAACTCAAGAGAAATCAGGCTCAGTTGGGCACGACCATTTCTCCTATGGCCAAACGTCTTGTGCAGAGCTGCAGTCTAAGCGCCGGAGGCTGAAGAACGCTGGACGTCCATTGTGGAGAAGCTGCAGGAGGAGAGGTCACCGGCTGGTGTACAGGCTGGCCCTTCAGGAATAATGCGAGGACTCGCCTGTCACTGGGGTTTTAGAGGAATCAGTCTCATGCTCTCCACTCCTCCATGACCACCACAGCAGCTGTTCAGGATACGGCCTGGTCCAGGATAACGGAAATCTCGGGAATAATAAAAACAGACTAACATAAACGCAGATGCTGTTCAAATTATGCCTTTTAGGAAGTGTCCCTGGCTCTGGTTGCCCTAAATAATGCAGACTAACAAACCTTTAGAGAATTTAGTTTTCAAAAGCATTTGTGTTTTGCGTGTATGCTAATGCAAAGAGATGCGTCTTTAATCTAGTTTTAGACAGAGTGTGTATGCTTCCCGAACTGTGCTAGAAAGGCTGTTCCAGAGTTTAGGTGCCAAGAGAAAGATCTACTGCCTACAGTTGATTTTGATATTCTGGGAATAATCAGTTGTCCAGAATTATTTGAGCGTTGTGGACGGGAAGGGCTATATACACCAGGAGCTACCTCAAATACTGGGGAGCTAAGCCGCTCAGGGCTTTTTTAGGTAGTCAATAAAATTTAACAATTTATACAATATTTAATAGGGAGCCAATGCAATGATGATAGAACTGGAGTAATATGATCATATTTCTTAGTTCTAGAAAGCACTCGAGCAGTTACATTTTGAACAAGCTGAAATTTGTTAATTTGGCTAGCAGGACAACCGCCCTAGTAACGCATTACAGTAATCTAATCAAGAGGTCATGAAAGCATGAATAAGCTTTTCCGCATATATCCCATATACAGCTAGGCATGTGCCGGTATCACATTTTCATGCTGCGATTAATTGATTGAGCTTTTATCACGGTATACGGTATTATCACGATATTGTAATTTTACTAGAAAAACAGGTAAAAAACACAAAAAAACTTCAGTTTCGTCAACTTAGTAACTTTAATAACTTTTTAATTAACTAAAAGTACTTCAAACATTTAAATACAAATAAATATAAATAAAACAATACACAATATAAAAGTAAACTTGAGCAATTATATCCAAGTGAATGTGCAAAGGGAAACCGTCTTCGATCAGCAATCGTGGAATGAACTGCCAACTATTCCAGCATGTTTTATGCAGCAGATGCCTTTCCAGCCACAAGCCAATATTGGAATCACCCATACACACTCATTCACACACACTCATACACTACAGTCAATTTAGCTTATTCAATACACTATTCACTCAGCCTATATTCAATAATAAACATAACAAAAACTGCCTGCTAATGCATGGGTAAATCTTCAAAGGGAACAGTGTTACATTTTAACCTCTTTCACCTCATCCTGCTTGCTGTTTCACTATCTAAACAATGAAAACATAATATAAGTCAAATTTGTTTCATTTTGATATTTGATTTACCCTGTCTCTTTTGCAGAATATCAGTTTTAATAACCAATAATGGCCATTATAACAGTATAACGTACATTACATTTAAACGATAAAGGTAAGCAATCAGTCAATGTGCAGATTCAGTGTATGTGGTTACATAAATTAATATATTAGCTTATCTTTGCACTCAGCCAAAACAGTTAACTGAGAACAAGTGATTCAAAAGACATAAGAATTGTTAGATAGAGACAACAAGATGAATTCAATATCACGTTTAACAACTATAGTGAGATGAGATCATCCAGCAGATGAACTGTCTGACATGCACTATACACTCACCTGGGGTTTATGCTTACCCGCTGAACTAGTGGCTGCAGCTCTGGGCAGAGAGTGTGCGGTCACGTGATTTGCGTTTTTAGCCGTGTACTAGAATGAACAGAGAACTTTTTTAGAATCGCTAAATGAAACGCCGGTGTATTTCCCGCGATTTCTCTGCGCCTCCCTTGCGTTTCTTCTCTCTGACTCTCGACTATTTTGACAAATACACACAGACGACGCACGCTCACACGAGTCCAAAATAGGAGTTTGTGATTGGGCCAGCCCAATGTCAATACCGAAAAGAGCCAATGGGCTGCACAGTGTCTCATGGGCCGGCCCGGTCTGTCTGTCCGGAAAAAAAAGCATCTACTTTCAGAGAGTCACAGATCACAGCAGCGTCAATCAATACGGCAGAAAAAAAACGATAGGCTGCTAAGCCTTTTATGGGCCGATCAAATCATAAGACGATGATCAGCCCGGCCCAAAAAGTACGTCGGCCCACCGGTAAAGTGCCCGGTCTGCCAGATGGCAAGTCCGCCCCTGCGTGTGAGGATTATAGCGCGGTGGCAGCGGCGCCGCGCACACAGGGCTTCTACATGTGGGGATTGTTTACATCAGAGTGCGCATCAGTTCTGCGCAGCATATACGCAGTGTTTCTTCAAGCGGTTGATGGAAAATAAGCTAAGGCGCGTTCTAAGGATATAAATTCGGATCTAATATTTTCCCACGGTATTTGAAGTGCCCGCGATAACAATATCGTGCATATTCATTACCGTGATTTATCGCATTACCGAATACCGGCACAAGCCTATATACAGCAAAATCCAAAATGTACTTTGGATGAAAGACCCAGTAGTTTCACTTTTTTTAAGCACAATGCCACTTTTTAATGCAACAATAAAAAACTTTTATTTTTATACTAGGTCATAAAAAAGGAAGGATGGAAATAAGATTATAACCTGTGGTAATCCGTGAAGGTAGAGCTGCCACAGCGATGCACAGAGCCAGAGGACAGTGCTGACATTTTCCTCTGGAAGTGGAAGGCTGACAGCCAAACACTGTTAAGAATAGCTGGCGTTCTGTCGCTTCAGTTCAGTGTGTGAGAGAAAGCACAGAACACGCACATACTTTAAAGTACAGCCATATTTATTCTGCGCATAAAAGTGTTCGCCCACACAGAACCAGTACAGGCTTAAAAACAAATATTCTCCATCTCTCTCTCTCACTCTGCCACAAGCTTCCATCTCTGTATATCATTCTCAGATTCAGTGACATTTGCTAATGTCTCAGCCTGACTTTTTTTTTTGTAAGCTCTCATTAATCAAAAGTGTCCTGCCTTCAGCTCCTGTTCAGATGGAAGGTGGGAAGTCCACTTACTGTAGAGTCATTAATAGATTCTGTCAATGAACCATGAGACACATTCCTCATTTGCACTCGCCAGAAGTAACATTCTGATACAGTCTGAATACATTTTTAGGGGAAATAAATGCTACTTTTGACAAATGGAGTGCAAAATCAAAGTTTATGAAGCAAAATTTTGTTGCTTTAAATGTGAAATGTTGACTTTGCTTAAAAAATTGTAAACCCATTGTAACTTGGAACTGATGAGTTGATTTAACTTATTTCTATAATTATGGACATCCAGTTTTATGTCAGTTTTAGTCCAAATTATTAGCCCCCCTGAATTATTAGCCCCCGTTTATTTTTTTACACAATTTTTGTTTAACAGAGAAAAGTTTTCAACACATTTCTAAACATAATAGTTTCTAGTAACCATGATGACAGTAAATAATAACCATGATGACAGTAAATAATATTTGACTAGATATTTTTCAAGACACTTCTATACAGCTTAAAGTGACATTTAAAGGCCTAACTAGGTTAATTGGGTTAACTAGACAGGTTAGGGTAATTAGGCAAGTTATTTTATAATGATGGTTTGTTCTGTAGACTATCGAAAAAATAAATAGCTTAAAGGGGCTAATAATTTTGACCTTAAAATGGATTTAAAATATAAAAAACTGCTTTTATTCTAGCAGAAATAAAACAAAGACTTTCTCTAAAAGAAAAAAATATTATCTGACATACTGTGAAAAAATTTCTTGCTCTGTTAAACATAATTTGGGAAATATTAAAAAAAGAAAAAAAAATTAAAAGGGGGGGCTAATAATTCTGACTTTACCTGCAGCTGATTTACTTAAAGCATATCCTTGAGCATGTCGTGAACCTGTAAGTATTTTTCAATTTTAACAAATAAAAATACTTACAGGTTGTGGCTTACAATACGCAGCTTTGTCCATAATGGTTGGAGCTGCTGCTCCTTTGAGGAGTTTTTAAATTCAGCACTGAACTGGGAGAGATTCTGGAGGCCGTCCTTTGTCAAATGCTAGAGCTAGAAATTCTCAGGAACATAATTACAATTAAATTGTAAGCACTTCTCTCTTTGTGTCACGTCATTTGGAAGCCCAAATACAGAAACAGAACAAGCTCTATGGAAATAGCAGTGTTTGGACTTTTTCTGCTATAACATAACAGCACATCCTGCCACGCCCCTTAGCTGCATAGAAAGTTGCTTTGCATTGAACTTTGAGCGTCTCAAATACTCAATTTAACAAAGTGATAAACAAACAAACAAACAAACAAAAAATGCTCACATTTTCTCTTTGTGCACAAAAATGACCACCCAAAAGAAAAGATGAATGGGAAATACCAATATTCTAAGTATTCTCTTTTAAATTTGTCCAATAAAAATGAAAAATTTAAAGCAACAAATCCTACTAAGTGTAGGTCTGAGCCTGTACAACAAGTTTAGTGTGTCAAAACAAGCTTTTCTTTTTTTCACATGCAGAGCACCTCCCAAAATCCAATAAAACCATTGCCATTTACTTTCAATTGTTATTATTAGTTTATATTGTTATTTAGACATTTATATACAATCATCAGCCACTAGTTTTCACCATAGTTACAAGACATTAAGTGTTTGGATGTCTTTCAATGTTTGAACTGGATTTTTTTTTACTGATGGAATATAAATAATAATATAGTTTAATTATGCATATTTTACGTACAGTAAATATGGTGCTTCTAAGGGGTATTTTATACAGTCATAAGCCATTTGATTTTACCATAGTTACCTAATTTTTAGTTTTTGGATGAGGATGAACTGAGGAAAAATAATTAATAATATTGAATAATAAATACTGAATAAAATGTGCATATTTTAGGGGTATTTATGTAAAGGAGCTACACTGCAAAAATTATAAAATAAAAAGCTCTGAGAACAAATCTTTTTTTAAGGTACTTTAACTTACTTTATCAAGTTAATCAGGTTTAGTTTTTTTGGCAGTTTGATTGAAGTTGAACTGACTAGACAAGTTAATTTCATTTCAGTGTTAAAGGTGCAGTAGGTGATCTGCAAAAATGCTAACCGCTTAGCATATTCTCTTTGAACAGGAGGCAATTGCTGCGTCCCAATTCGCATACTATCCATCCTAAATAGTATTTGAAAGTAGAATTAGTATGTCCCAAATCGTAGTATGGTGAAAAGAGTATGCCAAAGTTTCCCGTATGGTTTACTATTTCCGGTAAAACGAAGTGTAGAAGCGTCCATACTCTAACCGCTGATATTGCCCACAATACATTGCGCGTAGGCCGTGAATTCGATTTAGAACTACAAACGCGGGTGAAAAAGAGTAAAACTACAAACATGATGGACGCGCGAGACCAACTGTTAAGTAGAGAGGCTTCGGTAAAGATGTTTGTATGACTGTTAAATAACATCTAGCCAACTGAAACATGTTTTAATCACGTTTTCTGTGTTATATTTCATCTGCAACAACAATACTTAACTTATATAAAGACGTGTTTGGACATTCACGTCTGAATGCAGAATTATCCAAACACCTGAGGAGATTTCTCCGCATGAAAGACTTGTGAATGGCAGATTAACCTGCTGCTGCTTCTTCAATAAGGTAGGAAATTAAACATGACAGAAATGTGGATGTGTGGATGATTGACAGGACTCGTAACTAAGCAACACAACGATCTGTTAATGAGAAAGTAATATGTCCCAAAAGCTTGCATACTCTTCTGTTCAACACTCAAAAGTGTGTACTTTTCCTTCACAAAAAAAGTACATACTTTTAGGGTGTAGTATAAGTTTGCGAATTGGGACGCAGCAACTGTTTCAAAGCCACGCCTCCTGAAATTGCGAACGCCTGCATGGAGACATGACAGCAGACAACCCCTTAATGTCATTCGCCAAATAAGAAATGTAGTTAGTGTTTGGCTGGCGACTTACAGGAATTACACTCGATACTAAGCCACACTTACATGCTATTTCAGAGTGAATATTCAGAGTAGCATGGTAAACAGTATATGGAGGCTGTCATTGTTCAAAAATTAACTAGTGTGAATATAAAAGCAACTTCAGTATAGTAAAGCAGGCTAGATGGAATGGCTCTATTTACTGATGTTTTGTTGTTAAACTATATAAAAATCTACATTATCAATGCTGTCAAAGATCCCTTATGAAACTGTAAATAGTCACATCAATCTTTCACCAGGAGAGTTCAGTGGCCGAACAACATGTCTGTGCATATAGCCCATTCATAACACAAAACACACTCTACATCAGCTTTGGGAGACTAAAATAATTTTAAAACAGAACATTACCTGTCTGAAATACTTCAGCCATGGTGTCGTCCTTCCTCCGGCGTGCAAAAGTAACTCCAATATTGATTTGGGATTTGAAAAGTTTCAGTTCAGCATTTGATTTTACCGCGACTGTGTCTCGTGTGAGCATGTCGTGAACGTGCGGCGCTCATGCAGGCGGGCACGCGCTAATGGCGGATATGCGTGAACAGAGATGCGCAGAAGTCCAAATCTACATTTGTTGACAGAGAAGATGCGTCCCAAATCTCATGCACTATTCTACGCCATTTTGTAGTATAAATAGTGTAAGTAGTGCGTTCACACTGAAAACTCAAAAAATAAGTGCACTTTAATTACCTGGATGATGCACTCATTCAACCGGTAAAATGAAGTGTGGAATGTTTGGACACTTCACGCACTCACCGACCGCTGCTTTGCTCACGTAGCGGAGGGGGCGGGGGTATCGGCGCTCATGTTTGATAACTTTGGCTGTGTCTGCGTTCTTCAGCGGCCTTGCGTTCTCGTGTAGTCATCATCAGCTGCCAAAGTTCAGTTCCAATACCGCAAGAACGGAGGACGCGTGAAACTTTCCGGATGAGTTCTTGATATCGAGGCAGCACCGATGCGACTTGAACACCGATCTCGCTCGGCAGGCACTTTTTTTTATTCCAGGGGTTTCGAGTAAGGTGAAGCTGCAGGCCCGGACACCCAACCGCACGCTCAGACCTGCACGCACAGACCTGCACGTACAGACCTATCGTTTTCTCAGACAGTGCCACCTGCTGTTGGGTTGGGTGATGCGGCAGGTACGGAGACCAAACTGCACGCTCAGACAAGCACTTTCTAGCAAGTAGCAACATCAGACACGCCAGTAAGATTATTGATTATTAAAGCGATTCCTGCAAATTAACAGGTTTTAAGCATAAATCAATGTGGTGTAAAATATTACACTAACAAACAATTATTTCAGTGTTTGATTTGGTCAAAATCAGTGCCAAACGATGGTATTATTTTATGATATTTACAGCTTGCTCTTATTTTCGGTGTTATTGTATCATTCTTGGACAATTTTCCAGCAATGTTTTCTGGCAAAATAGAAAAATGTGAAAAAAATGTTTAATACATAATGCAATTATTATTTGAAAGATATTTTAGTGCGATGTAGGTCTACAGCTATTATAGTATTATTTATCTGAAAGTGCTACCAAAGACAGTAACAGTGACACAATAACAGTTATCAATTATTAATAAGTTCTGTAAATGATTACAAATAAGTTTTTTGAAAATCAAAATATCAGTTAATCTGCATAGAATTTACAATATGAGCTCTCTTAGTTTAAAGCAATAATAATTTGCTTGTGACTTGTGTATTTTTTGCCCAGATTGATATTACAATTAAAAAAGGGTGGTCTCTGCCAACACTAACACAGTGCACCAAAGGCTGCAGAAATTTCCAGTTTTTTGCTCGAGAAATGAAAACTCTCCTCAACAAGAATGTAAAGCATTTATTTTATTTGATGTTGTTTTCTACGTAAAAACATTATCATTAATCCAATTATTATTTTTCACCATTTTCTCTGCATTGTTTACAGCTTGATGATTTGTAGAACCTAATGAAAAAGTACACAAAAATAAAGTTTGTTGTGAGAAAATGACCCAGAGTACTATAATTTATTGTATGTGAAGAAATGTATTGTATATGAAGATAATATTTATGCCCTCTACTCAATACAAACAGTGATAAATGATAAAAAAAAAAACAATAAAAAATATTGAGGTAACTGAACAATATCTATTTACAAATACAATTAATAAAAATACAACAGAAATATTGCATTAAATCAAAATCTAGTATGTTAATAATTTATATAATAATGTATTCAATCATAGCGTAATATTTTATAGTAGAAAAATAGTTCAAGTTAAAATTTATAAGCAGCTGAATTCAGGTCAGTCGATCTTTCAAACAGCAGGTGGCACTGGAAGGTCTGGAAGTGCAGGTCTAGCCGTTTTGAGCGTGCAGGTCTGAGCGTGCGGTTGGGTCTCCGGGCCTGCAGCTTCATAATGTTGGGGGTTTCAGTACAGCGTAATCGCTATTACGTCATTGGATGGGCGTGACCTATCTGTGAATTTTTTCGCAGATTGTGAAAACAGCTGTTTGTTTGAGACACCTGTACGTGATCGCAGGGGTTTCGTGTCCCAATGCCTTTTTATATGCAGTACTTTAAAATAACTGTCCTGATCGCAGGTGTTTCATGTGGAGTTAGTGTATTCTATATTAAACAAAGTAACTTACGAGACCTCTCAGATTACATTAATACTGTTATACCTGTCCTGATCCCAGGGGTTTTGTGTCAAATACTTTATATATATCATATACAGTAACATCAGATACCTGTCCTGATCTCGGGTGTTTCGTGTATGATCACTTTTATATTAGTTAACATCAAATACCTGTCCTGATCCCAGGTGTTTCATGTCTGATAGTTATTCTATTATATACAGTAACATCAGATACCTGTCCTGATCCCAGGTGTTTCATGTCTGATAGTTATTCTATTATATACAGTAACATCAAATACCTGTCCTGGATGATGCACTCATTCAACCTGTAAAATGAAGTGTGGAAGGTTGGACACTTCAAGCACTCAACGAGTGTGTAAGTGCATAGTGTATAGTGTGCCATTTGGAATGCAGCTACAGTTTGAGCTACTTATCGGAATTATGGGAGATGTCGGCCCGACAATATTTAATTGGATGAACATTTTTTAGTCTTATGCCTTACCCAGAATATAAGATACATATAAATACATTTAGATAATTTACTTTAATCAGTACTATTGGAATGTGAAGAGACTTTCAAACAGCACAACAAAAAATGTTTCTGAAGGCAATCACCTACTGCACCTTTAACTTTTACATTCAAAGTTGTGAAGTTTTTTTAAAAGTTGCATAATGCACTGCGCTGTGTTTCATCAACAGTAAGTTTGATACAAAACTGGCACATTGTTTTCCAGACAGCAGCACTGCTTTTTTCCTAAGTGTGCTGTTTCTTTAATGAACTCTGGGAAATCTTGCCTGTGCTTGCAGTTTGTTTCACTGGTAAACAGATGCACAGCTATTAATAATCCATTGACATGTCCGAACAGCTTTATTTGGTTCCCAGTTAAAATCCCGACTTGCTAGATATGAAGTTTTGCTTTGTGATGTATCGCATAACTTATGTTGTTTTTTGTCTTTTTGTGGTTGAAGGTGATACGATGCGCGTGGCGTCCTCAGAGTTTGCGGATGATCCCTGCTCCTCTGTGAAACGGGGCACTATGGTCCGTGCTGCTCGGGCCCTGCTCTCTGCCGTCACCCGCCTGCTCATCCTGGCTGATATGGCTGATGTCATGAGGCTCCTGGCTCACCTCAAGATCGTATGTTCTCTTATTCTTGTACACAGTTGATTTTTTAAAATAATTTTTAATAACTTTCTTGTGTTTTAGTATGTTTTGTTTTATTTGTTTTATTTGTTATTGTTTTTTAATTTTGTTTTTATTGTTTTATTTGTTTTGCTGCTCCACTCGTTTGCATTTGGTTTTTTATTGGTGTATTTTCTTTTTGTTGTTTTCGTTTTACTTATTAATTTGTTTGTTTTTGTTTGAGTTCAGGAAAAAACAAATACGCCCCCCCCCCCCCCTCCCTTTTTTTGATGCTCCTTTCATTTGTTTTTTGTTTTGAATGTTGTGCTTTTAGTTTTTGTTGTTTTTGTTTTATTTATTTTGTTGTTTGTGTTTGTTTTGGATCTAAAAAAAATCCCAATTTTGTTTTATTGTTGTCTTACAATTGTTTTATTTTTTTGTTTGTTTGAATGTTCCTCTCATTTGCTTTTGTTTTGCTTTTTTATTTATTGATTTGTTTGTTTGGTTTAGGAAATAAAATCAAGTTCTTTTTACAATTGTTTGGTAGTTTTATTTTTTGTATTATTTCGATTCTCCTCTCATTTGATTTTGTTTGATTGGGGTTTTTTCTCATTATTATTTATTGATTTGTTTGTTTTGTTTTTGTTCAGGAAAATAAACTAATCCATATTTTTTTTGTTTGTTTGTTTTTTTGTTTTTGTTTTACATATGTTTTCATTTTTTTGTTTTGCTTTGATGCTCCTCTAATTTACTTTTTTGTTTTAATTGTTATTGATTTGGTTGTTTGTTTTTGTTTTATTTATTTATTTGTTTTTGTTTTGGTTCAGGAAAAATAAATCCCGTTTTTATTGATTTGTTTTACAGTTGTTGTTTTTTTTGTTTCGTTTTGATTCTCTTTTGCTCTTTGTTTTGATTGGTGTTGATTGGTCATTTTTATTCATGGATTTCTTTGTGTTCGTTTTGGTTCAGGAAAATACAAATCAGTTGTTTATTTATTTATTTATTTTTTTTTACAATTGTTTTATTTTTAATTTTGTTTCGATGCTCCTCTCATATGCTTTTTGTTTTAATAGTTTTTTTTTCCTTGTTTTGGTTCAGAAAAAAAAATCCCTCTGTTTTTTTTTTTTATTACTTTGATGTTTTATTATTACGTTTTTGAGTTTGTTTTATCTGTAACACTTCTCACTATTAACTAGTGGCTCATTCCTTGCCTATTATTAAGATGTTGGCTGTTTATGTGTACTTTTAAACTAGATATTCTGCAAGATCTTATTCTGCATCCCAAATCCTGCCCAATACCTAAACCCAACTGCTACCTTAATAACTATTTATAAGCAAAAAATTAGGAGCTAAAATCAAATCTTATTCTACATCCCTAATCCTACCCAATATCTAAACCTAAAGTTAATGATTCATTAACAATAAAAAGTGTATAATTGTAAGAATTAAAATCATATTTGACAGTTTTATCTTAACAATGTATATGCTCTGCTTTGCCTTTAGATTCAGTTTTATTTATTTATTTTTATTAGATTTTTTTTGTTTAGTTTTATTTAATTACATTAAAAAAATTCTTATTTTATGGCTCTTTGCTTATTATATTATCTCTGTAGCTGGCATTCACAGCTTTTCTCTGTTCACCGGGTCAGAACAAGTCAAACCTGCCTCTTAAACGTTTATATATCCAAGGAGGCATACTGTATCTGCCTTTATTTCAAGGGCACAGAAAAGTTATATCTATTATAGCAGAGCCTTTTATCTTCAGTCATGCCGTCTATTTGCATGGAACAGATTGCTGAAGCAACATTCTCCTGGCATATCTTACTTCTTTTAAATGAAATTGCATGAACAACACAATCCAATATCACTTCTGTTGCCTCTGGTTATCAGTTAAGCTTATATTTTTACATTTATATTTTTGTGTTGTATATAGAACTATTTGAGAGTAGCTGAATTTAATCTTCTAACTTAATTTTCATACTATTTTATATAGTTAGTTCTTTGCTTCTAGTTATGTTATTTTGTTTTCTTTCATTTTTTTTTTTCTTACTAGCACAATGGCAAGATACACCTTCCCTTTTTTAACTTAACATTTTTATTTAGTTTTTATTATTATAATTTTTTTTTTTTGCCCAGCGGCATCTGTTATATAATCACTAAACAAATTTGAAAAGCTAAGATCTGTGAAAGTTAATGGTTGTGAAAGAAGAACTTTTATAGTGTAGGATGTGGCTGAGAAACTTTTAGATGTCCCACAAGGGATACAACACCTCCCTGTTCTTCCGCTTGTCTCATTATGGAGACTGAAAACTGTCAGGATTTACATTAAATGTGCCCCAGGAGAGCCAATAATAAGCACTACAAAAGTGAAGCATCACTCAACCGCATAAAGTTGAAGTGCTTTAAGGAACTTTATACTGTGTTTTATTTTATGAATTATGTTCATAGCATCTTGTGTGTGTGTGTGTGTGTGTGTGTGTTTCCAGGTGGAAGAAGCTCTAGAAGCTGTTAAGAATGCCACCAACGAACAGGACTTGGCCAACCGTTTTAAGGAGTTTGGGAAAGAGATGGTCAAACTCAACTATGTTGCTGCTCGCAGACAGCAGGTATTATTAAACATTACACATTTTTGTTGATGATATATACATTATTATATAATGCAATAATAATAATAATTATATAATAATATAAATATTTCATTATTGATTTGTTTACACTATCAAAACATAATAAGAGAAAATAAGCAAATATGAATGGGTATAACACATTACACAATTACACATATGAGACAACTATTATTTAAACCATAAAATATTATGGTTATAAACAACATATATCTATGTAGGTATGAACGTCAAGCCAACAAATATTGATTTAAACTAGCACAGATTGTACAATTCCTAGCAGGCACCTTCATGTCAAAACAATATCGAACTGACATCAAGCATGACATAAAAAAACACGTCAAATAATGCAAATCGATCTGATGTCAAAAACTTGACATCTATTTGACACCCTTTGACCACCAAAATGAAGACACAAAAATAATTATAATAAAAGAACAGTTTTATTCACCTGAAATTCCAAATTTACACTGGATACTGTAAATGTCTGTGGTGATTTGCTTTGTAAATACTGTGACTCTTTGGTGTTTTGTTTGACTTTGATATCGGTGTCTGGGGTTAAAGTGTCAAACAAAAGGTCCTGCCCCGAACTCACAAGAATCAGAAGAGAAGAGAACAGAAATCAATCAATCAATCAATCAATCATCAATCAATCAGTCAATCAATAATCAATAAATAAAGCTAAAAACGAATTAACAGAACTGACATTAAAAAAACGTCAAGGAATGCAAATCGTTTTGATGTCAAAAACTTGACATGTTTGTGGTGATTTACTTTGTAAATATTGTGGGTTTGTGGTCCTTTGTTTGTGTTTGACATCAGTGTCTGGGGTTAAAGTGTCTAAACAGGAGGGTCCTGCCCCAAACTTCACAAAACAGAAAAAGAAGAGAACAGAAAATAAATAAATAAACAAACAAACAAATAAATAAATAAATAAAAACAGTAACAATAATGCAACTCGATTTAATGTCAGAAACTTGACGTCCATTTGACATCTGCAGACTGATGCACTTTTAACCATCACAATAATGACACAAAAATTATTATAACATAGGAAAAGTTGTACTCATCTGAAATTCTAAATTTACACTGGATTTTATATCCCTACAATGCATACCTTGATGTTAAAACAACATAAATTTTACATCTTACATTGGCTTCAAATATACGTCAAAAATCAATTACAGTACTGTGGCCAGGACTGTGTTTTTGATGCCAGTGTTAGATGGCAATTTAATGTCGTTTTGACATCACGTAGTCAATTGACAACATTGATTTGCATTTTAATGTGTTTTTTTGCAACACAGTCATGTGGCAATTCGTAACTTTTTGATGTAGTGGCTAATTTGTATGAATTCATACAATCTCATTCAGACAATTTAGTAGGATTTGCTTATCTCCTAATGACGGTTGGGTTTTGGAGTGGGGTTGGGTGCCACACCTCCTTTTTGTAATCGCACATTTTCATACGACTAACTCATTCGTATTAGCCTCTAAACTGACAAAACGTAAAGTAGTTAAGTTTCCTTATGAGATCAGGCCTTTTTTTTAAGTTCTGATATCAAGTTACTCGCTGGGTCAGCATTTAAGTGAAATAGTTACATTTTTGTCATGTTTGCACAATTATTTGTCTACTTTTTTTCTAGCTTTTTGTCATCCTGTGTTTAAAATCAAAAAAATTTTCCCCAGAAATTATGAATTATTTTCAATTAACATTCAGAAACTAATTTTACATAGCAAGGGGATTCACATGTATCATGTGAAGGGTGAAAATAAGCTTCCTTCTAAAGTATATATATTTGTGTGTGTCAGGAGCTGAAGGACCCTCAGTGCAGAGATGAGATGGCAGCGGCTCGAGGGGCTTTAAAGAAGAATGCCACCATGCTCTACACTGCCTCCCAGGCATCCTTTCTGCGCCACCCTGATGTGGCAGCTACACGTGCCAACAGGGACTACGTCTTCAAACAGGTTCAGGAGGCCATCGGGGGCATCTCAGCTCTGCCCAGGCCACCTCACCCACTGATGAGAAGCACGGGCACGCTGGCATCGGAGGAGCTGGCCGCCGCGCTCAATGAGTTTGATGTGAGTTACATTAAAGGGTCAAATTTTGCTTATCGCTTATGCAGTCGCCTCACTCCAGCTGCAATGCCATGCAATCTGTGTACTGCTTTTCCAATGTTTAAATCCTTTTGATGTTTGATGTGTTGGTTTATTAGGAAGCCTTTTATAAATGTTTGTAGTGGCTTTTTGGTGTTTTGTTTGACTTTGATGTGAGTGTTTGGGGTTAAAGTGTCAAATGGGAGGTCCTGCCTCAAAAACAAAACAAAACAAAACTGTATAGAACAAAATATAACAAAACAAAATAAAGTGATTAGAAATACATGCACAAATTCAGTAAAAATAACATTTAAAGATCCCATATCGTATCAAATTGAGCGGCAACAGAAGCAGTAGACAATGTCATCTTTTTCTTGTCTCTGATATATATTGACATATGTATTTGTTTATTTATTAATGTATTTATATGAAAGTATTTATATTTAATATTTATTTAAACAATAATAAATTTTAAGGACAGTACTCATAAAAAAATGGTAATATGAAACCATCACAGGAGTATTAATACCTTTGAGACTGTATACTTTGAATATGAAGTTAGGCTGCCATCTTGTGGTCGTTCTACTCTAGTATATGTACGAGATGGCTTTTCTGAGGGTCCACGTGAACATTGCTGTGTTTGTCTTCATTAGACTTAAAACAAGTTACTAAATATTATCTAAAACAATGTAACATAGATAAGTGCTTGTACTGTAACATCTAAGTGCAAATATAAACTGTTTTGTACGAAATGGCTTCTTTGAGCAGCAGTGGAGGATGAAGTACACAATCAAGCACAGATACTCTGTTGAGTCAGTGTTCAAAAGTACTTGAAATTTATTGAAACACTGTATTAAATATCATTCATTCATTCATTTTCTTTTGGACGTAGTCCCTTTATTAATCCGGGGTCGCCACAGCGGAATGAACCCCCAAGTTATCCAGCACATGTTTACGCAGCGGATGCCCTTCCAGCCGCAACCATCTCTGGGAAAGATCCATACACTCACTCACACTCATACACTACGGACAATTTAGCCTTCCTAATTCACTTATTCACATGTGGAGGGGAAACCGGAGAGCAACCCGGACGAAACCCATGCGAACGCAGGGAGAACATGCAAAGTCCACACAGAAACGCCCACTGACAAGAAGCCGCTTCCTCTTTTCGAGAATAACAAATAATATTTTTGCTGAAGCAGCGCCTGAGTGCGGAGCATGAGCGATGCTAATGAAGCAACAGTGCCACAATAGTTTTCAGTGCTGGGTCTATTTTGGGTCGCGCTTAATTAAAGTGACAGTGCATTGATAATGACCAAAAACACAATGAATGACTGTAAAAAGTAGCAATTGTACCCAATAAATTCATCAGTAATATCCATATTTTTATAATATCCATTTTATATAGTCCATCAAATGAACTTAAATGATTAAGAAATGCAGCAAATATTTGCAAATACACCCTAAAAGACATGAATGACACTCATCAAAGAGCTTGAGAAGCATACAGTTCTTTAGGATCTATATAGAATCTATATAGGATCTATATTGTTAAATAAAAAGTTTAAATGAATGCTTGTATCCTTAAAATATATCTAGTAAAATATTATGTGCTGTCATCATAGCAAAGATAAAAGAAATCAGTTATTAGGAATGAGTTATTACAACTATTATGTTTAGAAATGTGTTGAAAAAATCTTCTCTCTGTTAAACAGAAATTGGGGGAAAAGGGTCGCTAATAATTCAGGAGGACTAATAATTCTGACTGCGACTGTATATATACAGTTGTTTTCCTTACTGTAAATAAGGAAAGGCAAATAAATACAATAGAATCCAAAATATTAAAACAAACTGTGCTTTAAGCATTTTTACTGTGAGAAAAAAAACTTTAATTATAGCTACAGAAGTCCTTCAGTCAAGAGCAGTGAGTGATTTTGTCCATTTGTTGTTTGATTAATGATAAAAGCAGTCGGCAGCAGGAATATTGCGTGCTCACATTAAGATGACTTTGTGATCTCTTTCGTGCGTTTAAAAACATGAATGATTCGAATGTTCATCAATAAATGATGCACATCCCGTGCTGCAAAACTTACATCACAGTACATGCTTTTAGTCATTTTCACGTGAAACTGAGCTTTGCAGAGAAACATATGTGTACAACTGGAAAAGAGGCGGTATATGATGTAATAATCGTTTTATCTCAATTAATGTTTTTCATAATCGTTAGAGATCAAAATCGAAACAGCACTAACATATACTGTAATAGATCTCTGTAACAGAGATCAATTAAGTTAACTTCATTGTTTTTACAAATCTAGTGGATTGCACTAGGGCTGCTCGATTATGGGAAAAATCATAATCACGATTATTTTGGTCATATTTGTAATCACGATTATCAGTTGAAGTCAAAATTATTCGCCCTCCTGTGAATTTTTTTATAAATATAAATATTTCCCAAAGTATGTTTGACAGAGGAATTTTTCACAGTATTTCCTATAATATATTTTCTTCTGGAGAAAACTTATTTTGTTTTATTTTGGCTAGAATAAAAGCAGTTTTTAATATCTTTTTAAGGTCAATATATTAGCCCCTTTAAGCAATATATATTTTTGATTGTCTGCAGAAGAAACTACTGTTATACAAGGACTTGCCTAATTACCCTAATCAAGCCTTTGAATGTCACTTTAAGCTGAATACTAGTATCTTGAAAAATATCTAGTAAAATATAATGTACTTTACATCATAGCAAAGATAAAAGAAATCAGTTATTAGAAATGAGTTAGTAAATCTGTTATGTTTAAAAATGGGCTGAAAATAAATCTTTGCATCAAACAGAATTTGGGGGAAGGGGTCGCTAATAATTCAGCAGGGCTAATAATTCTGCCTTCAGCTGTATATATGCAGTTATTTTCATCCCTGTAAATAAGGAAAGGGAAATAAATACAATAGAATAAAAATATGAAACAAACTGTGCTTTTAAGCATCTCACTGTAAGAAAAAAAAACTTCAAGTCTTTCAGTCAGAGCAGTGAGGGATGCCTTTCTCCATTTGTTGTTTGATTCATAATAAAAACAGGCGGCAGCAGGAATATTGCGCTGTCACTTTAAGAATAGTGCGGTTCTGATATGGTTTCACTTTCACATGTCTTTTGCCTCTCAACTGATTTGTTTATTACACAAATGAGGGTTAATATGAATATTTACTAACACCGCGACCATTAAAGATGTGTGTGCTCCGCTCGTCTCCGAGCTAAGCGCACACACACACACACACCAGAAGCATGCGGCCCGTTCGCAGCTTTTAACATGAATGATTCGAATGTTCATCAATGAATGATGCGTATCCCTTGCTGCAAACGTTACATTACAGTTACATTCTTTTAGTAATGTTCACGTGGAACTGAGCTTTGAAGAGCAACAAATGTGTACTACTGGAAATGGTGCGGTATATGATGTAATAATCGTTTATCTCGATTAATGGTTTTTCATAATCATTAGAACTCGAAGTCGAAATCGAAATCGGATTTTCTATTAATTGCACAGCCCTAGATTGCACATAGAACAATTAAGTTGTCCCACAAAAAAAAAAAACTTAAGAACTGTGGAACTGTGTTGTTTCAACTTGTTTTAAATAAATAGTTTAAACAAGCAGCAAAAGTTACTTTTGAGTGTACATCCAATTGAAACAATCCTAAAAAAATGTGAAAAAGGAAAGTAGGGTGGTGCATGATTTCATTTATTGAAAACGGATTTGATTGTCACTCAAAAAAATATATATTGCTTGTTCAAACTACTTATTTAAAATGAGCTGAAACAACACAATTCTTGACATTTCATTGGGACAACTTAATTTTTGTTCAATTTACATAAGTTTGTTAAACGTGTTAAGGTAACAATCGATTTGTGTTGGGACAACATGAATGAATTGTGTGGAACCCAGCATTTTTTTACAGTGTTGGAAGATGAATATTGGTAATACTGATGAACGACTGACAAATGCATATAATCAGGGCAGACACGAGACATACACTGATAGCTCCGCCCATGTGCATCCCATGTGTGTAAAAAAAACATTTTGAAGAAGCAGGGAAGGTTATGGTATTTGATTAACGATTATGAAGGCAACTTATTTTTTACCAATCAATGAGACAACTGTAAATTAACGATATCTCATGCCAACTTGTTGCTGTTTTATAATTCTGCGTCAAGTGCACACGTATGCTCCGGCGCAGCCTTCACACGGTCGCATACCCCTCGCCGTGGCTGACACCAACGATAAGAATATGAATAAAGTTGTTGCATGTCTGCCGGCTCCCTGCCTCAGAATGAGCGAGGTTTAGCTACTTTTTTTTTGTATGTTTCTTTATTTAACCAGATAAAAAACCCATTGAGATCAAGATCTCATTTACAAGGGTGACCTGGCCAAGAGGTCCGCAACACATGACTTGTACGTTAAAGTACGCATTCCGAAAACAAAACACCTGCAAAGAAAGTCAACACAGTGATGTGATGTGTTCCGCGAACAGAAGAGCAAAACCAAAAACCACCCAGCTAGATGATACAGAGTCCAGACAGCCTATAACAAGCTGTCTGTATAAGACACACACACACACACACACACACACACACACACACACACACACACACACACACACACATAGACAGCATCAAACAAGCGACACACAGAATCACGCTCTCTCTCATTCACACACACACACACACACACACACACACACACACACACACACACATAAACAGATGCGTGCTCGCTCACTTGAGAGTGATATTGTTAAACCGCCCCCCTCCCGTTCAAATTACACCAGAGTTACTGACCGCTCCTGCGCTTTATTCGGAAATTTATTCCCGCACCGCAAAAAATCTGGTCAGCTCCCACGGTACAGCAGCGGGAATGCAGACCTCTAGTTTGTATTTACAACGTCTCCCTTCTTGTTCGGTCGAAACCCAAAATACTGCCAAACTGCATAGGTTGTGTTCTTTTTCGATCCACTTGGTGCACGACTCGCCATCTTACCTCACCGTGATGACAATCACACATACGCATTTTAGGCATCAATTAAATAATATTTAATACTTGTCTCCTATATAAGTGCGTTGTTTTTATGACAGTATATTGGTATTGAAAATGATACCATTGCTATTTTTATATCCCGCGGTATGCCATATGACCGGATTACCGCTCAAGCCTAGTGCCTCCTTTTAAAAATCATACATTTTCGTATGACTGAATTCAATATGTACCAATTAGCCACTAAATTGATAAAACATAAAATAGTTATGTTTCCTCTCGAGATCAGAGTGGATTAAACCACTTGAGACAAGACCTCCTGTTTGACAAAGAAGCCCAGGGACAGTTTAAGATGGTACAGTGTTTGGTATTTACATTATAACAGCTCCAAAGGTCTCTTTTTCTGTCATGTCTCTGTCTTTCTGGCTTCGCTCGGCTGTTTCGAGGTCACTTCTTTCCTGCTAGTCAGTGTAAATGGAGGTTTCTTCACACCTGCTGGACAGCATTAAACTGTGTGTGTCAGTGAGCATATGATTTCTGTAGAGGAATCACAGCTGGAGGGGCGAGACGGCTGTGAAGTGTGGAGACGTCCTGCTAATGAGTCTCTTTCTCCCCAAACTCCTGCATTTCTCATGAAGCTGCAGACACACACAGCTCACAGCATTCCTCTCTCATTTCTCATGCTGATTTGCATTCGGGTGATAGAAATGGCCTGACAAAATGGCTCCTCTGATTGAATATTCTGTCTGAAAAAGTTTTGTCATTTGCTGCGGAATGTTCTGTTTCGGTGTTTGTATCTTTTTCAAGAGGGAGAAAGAAAAAAGATCTCTTGAAAATTCTCTGGATTTGCATTTATGTGTTTGATTCTGTAAACTACTGATGACATTTCTTACAGATTTTAGATTCAAATGTTGTCTTGTTTAGCAATTGCTTTTGCTAAAACAAGAAAAATACAATGTTTTTTTCATTCGTTTATATTAATTTTTTCAGTGTTTCAATTTCAGTGTTGTGGAATAAGTGTTAGAGAATATTCTGATTTTCAATCAAAACTAATTAAAACATTTCTTATTCTGAGCAATTAAAATTTTTTAGGGAAAATATTAAAATGTTATAGAATATATGGGAAATATTTAACTTACAGTTGAAGGCGTTATTTGTTTTTAGATATTTTAAGTACTGTTTTAAAACAGATTTTTAAACATAATAATTATTATATATAGGTTATATATTATTTTGACTTTGCTATGCTGACAATATGTAATATTTTGTTTTTTTTTTAAATCCAACCAAGCTAAATAATAAATAGACAAATAAAAAAATTATAATAAAATAAATAAATAAAGGTAGTGCTGTCGCCTCACAGCAAGAAGATCGTTGGTTCGAGCCTCGGCTGAGTCAGTTGGCGTTTCTGTGTGGAGTTTCCATGTTCTCCCTGCGTTCGGGTGGGTTTCCTCCGGGTGCTTCCAGTTTCCCCCACAGTCCCAAAGACATGCGGTACAGGTGAATTGGGCTGGCTAAATTGTCCATACTGTATGAGTGTGAATGAGTGTGCTTGGATGTTGCCCAGAGATGGGTTGCAGCTGGAAGGGCATCCGTTGCGTAAAACAAATGCTGGATAAGTTGGCGGTTCATTCCGCTGTGGCGACCCCAGATTAACAAAGGGAAATTATTAATTTATTTACTAAGCCGAAAAGAAAATTAATGAATAAATGAATAGTGAAAGAATATCCTTGTTATTTTAAACATCATTTAAATGATAAAAAGTAATTAGAAAAGTAATTAAAATTTCACAGCAGGAGGGTTGTTGATTTTGTGTTCAACTACTTGCAAAATTTATATTTTTATTCCACATTTATTCCGCTTGTGAGGAAATGACTTGTGGTGCTGTTGGGATTTTGTGTTCAGCTACTTACAAAATTTATATTTTTATTCCACATTAAAATACTTACAATTTCAATCTTGGCATACACAAATGTTACAAAAACCATTTCAAAATAAATGTCCTGCTATTCATCAAAAAAATAACAATATTGTTCTTATATTACATTGCAAAATGAAATATTAAACAAACATTAAAGGGCACCTATTCTACCACTTTTACATGATGTTAAATAATCCTTTGGTGTCTCCAGAATGTGTCTGTAAAGTTTCAGCTCAAAATACCCATGAGATTATTTATTATAGAATGTTAAATCTGCCCAATTTAATGTCAGAGGACTATGTAGCTGTTTTTGTAGCCTGTGGCTTTAAATCCAAATTAGCTTCTTCTTCTGTCAATAAATTCGATGGGTGGGGAAAACCACACTCCTACGTACATCACCTTGTGGTGAACCTCAAAATCACTGGGTTTTGAATCCTATTTAAACGTCAGGAAATTTTAAAAATGAGACTTGTTGGGTTTATGGCCCTCCAACATGTCAGTGGACACACTATACCTACACATAGTTCTGTCCATCAAACAAAACAAAACCAAACTAAATTAAATCAAAGACTATAGAATACATAGAATACACAATTAAAGGAACTTTGACCAAACTAAACTAAGCTAAGCTAAGCTATACTAAGCTAAACTAAACAACAATCACAACAATACAATAATAATAATAACAGTAACCCAAGATTTTGTTCCGTGTACTTTGCTTATAATGTTTTGGCCTATTAATATATTACTGAATTCTGTTTTTCATTGTCAGGGTTGGTACATTCTAGCATTATAAGGCATATCTATACAATGAAAACAGTTTCTTTCTTAATGTTCATGCTAGTGCAAAACCTCAGTATCTCTTAGTATGCTACTGCTAACATGCTTTTTAATTTATTTTTTGCTTGTCTTTACAAACTGAGGGATGAAGCCAAACGACTTTGCGTTGTAATCGACAGCCCCTCACGGATGCTGTCAATACAGCTTAACCAGCATTGAACCAGTGACATTGCTTTAAAATCTTACAGAAGAGACAAAACGGCTGAGTAAATGGAAGATAAAGAACATGTAATCCCTGCTTGTTGATCCACAGCTCAAAATGCTGTGATCTTATTAGGTTTCTAAACAGAGAAGTGCACAAATTTGGCTGAGAATCCACCGGAGAGCGAGCTGGCGAGTGCTTCAGTTCATACAGTATTTACAGCTTGTGAGGAAATGACTTGTGGTGCTGTTGGGATGTTTATCAAATCTGTCATGAGGAAGTTTACAGGTCTAAGGGACAAAGAGAGACATTAGCTGTGTGCCAAATCCTCCTGATTTAGGGCATTATAGGCACTCCTCCTGATGTCAGGCTGCTCCAAATGGTTGGCGTCTTAATTATGTTACCTCCCAAGGTAACTTGTCTTGGCCGTATACAGAGAACACATCCAAGAAATCTGAGAATGCATTTCAGCATGTTCAGTGGGAGTTGATAAAAGAATGAATGAAAAGAATGAATCAGTCAATTAATTGATCCATTCATCAGCCAATCAATCAAAGATGACCGGTATACTACTACTACTACTAATAATAATAATTATTATTATCATTCATTCATATTCTTTTCGGCTTAGTCCCTTTATTAATCTGGGGTCACCGCAGCAGAATGAACCGCCAACTTATTCAGCATATGTTTTACATAGCGGATGCCCTTCCAGCCATAACCCATCTCTGGGAAACATCCATACACACTAACTCACACTCATACACTACGGACAATTTAGCCTACCCAATTCCCCTGCACTGCATGTCCTTGGACTGTGGGGGAAACCAGAGCACTAGGAGGAAACACACGCAAACGCAGGTAGAACATGCAAACTCCGCACAGAAACGCCAACTGGCCCAGCCGAGGCTCAAACCAGCGACCTTCTTGTTGTGAGGTGACAGCACTACCTACTGCGCCACTGCGTTGCTTATTATTATTATTATTATTATTATTATTATTTAGCTTTAAATAATTTTATTTAAGTCTCTGGATCAACAGGGCCTCTTAAAAAAGTCTGTAATACAGCTATAGTGACTTTTTAGATTTTATTTTATTTTGTTTCATTTAATTTATTTTTATTACAGAAAAACTATGATTTAAAACTCTATTTTAACATATGTTTTATTTATTTTATACATTAATAATGGGATATATTAAAATAATTTTAAAAGCTATTTTATTTTATATATTCAAACTGCAATATATTACAAAAAATGATTTTAAAAGTCTATTTTAACATATTTATTTTATATATTAATACTGGGATATATATTACAGAAAAATATGATCTTAAAAACGTATATATTTAAAACGTAATTTAAACGTAAATATTTAACGTATGTTTTATTTTTTTTATATATTAATACTGGGATATATTACAGAAAAAGAACGCCAACTGCCCCAAATCGAAGCTCGAACTAGCGACCTTCTTTCTGTGAGGCGACAGCACTACCTACTGCGCCACCGTGTCGCCCAATACTGGGCTATGTTACTGAAAAATGTATAATTGTAAAAAAACATTTATTTTATATGATTCTAAAATTTTTCTATTTTAACAAATGTTTTATTTATTTTATATATTAATACTGGGATATATTACAGAAAAAATTAATTTAAAATATATTTAACGGATGTTTTATTTTATTTTATATATTAATACTGGGATATATTACAGAAAAAAATATAATTTAAAATATATTTACGGATGTTTTATTTTATTTTATAGATTAATACTGGGATATATTACAGAAAAAATATAATTTAAAATATATTTTAACGGAATGTTTTATTTTATTTTATAGATTAATACTGGGATATATACAGAAAAAATATAATTTAAAATATATTTAACGGATGTTTTATTTTATAGATTAATACTGGGATATATTACAGAAAAAATATAATTTAAAATATATTTAATGTATGTTTTATTTATTAATACTGGGCTGTGTTACTGAAAATATATAATTGTAAAAAAACGTTTTATTTTATCTTTATTTTATTTTGTTTTATTATGTTAATACTGGGACATATTAAAGAAAAATATGATTTTAAAAACTTTTCTATTTTAACAAATGTTTTATTTTATTTTATATATTTATACTGGGATATATTACAGAAACATACGATCCTAAAATATATATTTTAACGTATGCTTTATTTTATTTATTCAGTTTTTTTTATATGAATACTATATATTACTGAAATATTATTTGTAAAAAACGTTTCTATTTTAATAAATGTTTTATTTTAT
Source organism: Danio aesculapii (assembly GCF_903798145.1). NCBI lineage: Eukaryota > Metazoa > Chordata > Actinopteri > Cypriniformes > Danionidae > Danio > Danio aesculapii. The sequence continues at coordinate 18,444,497 of NC_079435.1, read as the reverse complement.
TATATTTATTATTACTGTATTATATAAAAGAAAAAATATGATTTAAACTAGTTCATCAAATGTTTAATGTAATTTAATTTAATTTTATAGATTTAATACTGGGATATATTACTGAATAAATATAACTGTAAAAACTGCTTATTTTATTTTATTTTCATCAGCAATACAACAATAGTTATGTTGTGTTTTTTAACAGTTTATGTTATTATTTTATTTTGCATTTTATTTCATATTAGTCTCTGGAACACAAAGGTTGCATTTTTTTGGATGAATGATACAATTATAGTTATATTGTGAAATACTGTTATTTATATGAAATGTTTTGATATATTTCTACATATTTATTTATTCATTTAATATTTTGCAGCAACTGTTTTGAATAATAGTTCATTTAATTTTAATTCCTAAATTGAAGATCAATGAAATACACTATTCCTTATTTTAATATGACACAGCTTAGCAACACAATGACATCATGTGATTATGCTGCTGCTTCAGAAGGCAGATACAGTAAACACAGACACACACACTGGCCAGGTGATCACTGAAGTTTTGCA
>NC_079435.1:18398823-18404936 GCF_903798145.1 Danio aesculapii | reverse complement strand
GAGTTCACCCCAAAATGGGATTATTTACTTGTCCTCGTATTGCCCAGATATAAAACTGTCATTGTTGAACAAACCATTACAAAAATTGGTGAAACAAAAATTTGGTCCAACTTTATATTGTGGCCTTACTTCCTAGGTACTTAGAGCAAAAATAAGTACTTATTGTGTTCATGTTGTTTTACATAACACTTAATAGCTATATAAAACAAAGAATTACCTGAAATGGCATCATTTAGAACTAAATCTGTTTCATTTTGCCAGTTCGAAAAAGCTCTCCAAAGCAAACTTAGGGGGAGTTTGGCTCCTAAACACCTTTGTGCTACCATTGGTCCATGGTGATTACATAATCAGTGGGTTTTGGTACTTCGTTTATTTGACGTGCAATTTAGTCCCCTGATTAATTTCTCATTTCACAGAGCTGCGACAGGAGAACAACATCCAAAAACACCACCTTAACCTACAGATATATGATGATATATGGTGATACAGATATATCCGCACCTGTATGATCACTCGCCGATACATGACGGTCACAGAAATCATATTGTGTTGAGACAATATGAAGAATTTAAGTTAACTTATTAATTTTTACAAACTTAAGTGGATTGAACATGAAACAATTAAGATAATGCAAAAAAAAGCCTTCTAGAATTGTTGTTTCAGCTCAATTTAAATAAAGCAACAAACAGCAAATCATATTTTAGATAATAAAATAGTCATAAAATAGATAATACATTTTGGAGAAAAAAAAACATTGAAAATGTATTACCATAGACTTAAATTGTTCAATTAATTCCCATAATTGCTATTATCCTTAGACATTTAATCATCAAGCAGGTTGCATAACCATGACAGCTAGTTGTTAGGGATTTTCTAGGCACTTGAAAGATAAATACAGTGCTAAAATTCAGTGGACGGATGGACAGACAGATGAACAGACAGAAGCATTTCATTCAAAAACTACCTCAGACAAATACAGAAAATGAGTAAGCAAGAACACAAAAGCGACTAAATATAATCATATCAATTCAACCTCTGTTTTTTGCTCACTTTATCAAAAACGATGTTGTCTCCATCTGGTGGTTTTATTGACTTTGGAGCTGGACCAGCTCTCGGGAGGCTGATCAGTCATTCCCTGTCTTTCTGACTCTACATCTATAAGCTGACTTTTCTGCATTCATCTCATTCTCCAGCGTCTGTCACAGAGCCCTGCAGTTTGAGGCCATGAGCGATCTCTTTAAACTAAGATCCAGATCAGCTCTTCTTAGTCAGGATCAATATGACGTTAAACTCAACTGTCAGCCTTCATCTCATGGTCATGGTGGTCTCCTGCTGAAGTCAGGCCTGACCTAAACATATTTCCCATTGCTTCCCAGATATGTCACCAATGCTGAATGCTGATCTGACCCTGAGATAGACTAATGCTATGGGTGATGAAGGCATATGGTACTGTATCAGTACAAGAAAAAGCCTTTAAAGCTTCCATTGTGTCTTCTAACAATGCGGCCCACTTGAAAAACATGCATGTGGATGACCTTTAAGGACACGGCTTGAAAACTCCCATCTTCTGCAGCACTTTTAAACCTCTTTTTCTTTCTGATGATAATAATGGCTAAAATGCAACTTCCACCCCGAGGTGTTTGACTTTAACACCAGTTTGCAGTTCTGTCCTTGCAAAACCTATTATTAAAAAACTCAATTTTGGTGCTTTTGTCCAGATGGTTGGAACTACAGGAACTGTCTGCTGAAATAGTTTTTCTTTGCCCTGTGTGTGCAGCAAGGTTGCAGGACACTTCAAAGTCTGGCAGGGCATGTATCACATTATTATTATTATTATTATTATTATTATTATTATTATTATTATTATTATTATTATTATTATTATTATTATTATTATTATTATTATTATTATTATTATTATTATTATTATATAACCCACCCTTAAACCTACCCATACCACCAAATCTGTCCTAAACCTTACCCTTATCCCACCTCAATAGCACCATAATGCCAAGGTGTACTTCAAAGATCATTTTTCATACTCATTTTCAAAAAAAGTATTTCGAAGAGCCTTAGTGAACACTCCAGCAAGAAGCAGGGTTTTGTTAAACTTTCTATATGGAAAGACACAAAATGTTGCCACCGATGTGTGCAAAATCATAAGAAACACATGGCGTGATGAGATAGGCTTCCCATCCGGTATGTGACCCCCTCGGAGTCCTTAAAAAGTATCGGTGAGTGATAGTCCAGGTGCAGATATATCTGTACCAGCTCTGCTACTTGACTCTACAGTGTATTCATGTGGCTAAGGTTGTTGTTTTGTAGGGTTGCACGGTTTACCGGTAATATGGTAGTATCATGATACTTTGGCTCCAAAATACTGGAGGTGCCATTGTAGTTTGTAAATGGTAGTATCGTCATTAACTGTCTGTCTACAATACATGATGTTGCGTGTGTAAAAAAGTCACTAAATGCTCACACGTTTGTTCAACAATAGACCATTTTGTTTCATTAGTCTATGGAGTCTTCTATGGTTACAAAACTGTGTAGAATTTGCGCCTTTTATAGTAGCCTATTGCACGTTTTCTGATGCTTCAGTTTGAATCTGAATCTGTTTATATCTGCTCCTGTCAATATGATTTAATAGCTACAACACTTTGGATGATTTTAGATTCTTACCTGATAAGACTGAAAGAAAAACAAAACAATAGATGAAAAACCCAAAATAGCAACAGAAAACATTGAAACTATTTTTGACCACCTCATATAGCCTTGTTGTTGGGAAAATGCTCTTTTTGCATCAATTTTCGTTTGGTATAGTTTGTATCTTTATTTTAATGTATTTATTTTGTTGGTACGAATACATTTTAGGTGAAGAGATGTGCAAATACTTTTTTCAATAAAAAGGGAATTATTAATTAAATTCAAGTAGGCCTATTATAACAAATAAAATATAGTATTTCTGACATTTTTCTTTATGTCATGGATTTGAGTTATGAATTACAGTATTGCAATACTACTTGGTATCACAATACTTTAGCTGGTATAGTATCTATCATGATATGAATTAATGGTATCACAACAACCCTATTGTTTTGGATGTTGTTCTCCTGTCACAGCTCTGTGAAGTGAGAAATTAATCAGGGGACAAAATTGCACGTCAAAGAAAGCAGAGTACTAGAACACAGCCACTTATTACGTAATAACCATGGACCAATGGTAGCACAAAGGTGTTTAGGAGCCAAACTCACCATAAGTTTGCTTTGGTGAGCTTTTTTCGAACCTCCATAACAAACTCAAAATTAACTTTTGATATTTTGTCCAGATTTTGTTTGAAATTACACCATTTCAGATCATTTTTTTATTTTGTTTGAAGTATACATGGGCCTTAAGTGCTTTGTAATAAAATACGAATGCAATAAGTACATTGTACTTATTTTTTGATGTACGTACCTAGGAGTTAAGGCCACAATAAAAAGTTAGACCAAAATTTCATTCATTCATTCATTCATTCATTTTCCCTCTGCTTAATCCGTTATTTATCAGGGGTCGTCACAGCAGAATGAACCACCAACTATTCCAGCATATGTTTCACACAGTGGATTACTAATAATATAATATTAGTCATTTTATTTGTAATATTTTAGTTTGGTTGTGGTGATGGGTCGTGCACAGTATTGAAAATGCAGCTGAAGGTCAGTAATCATCAACATACATATTTATGTGTTTTATATATATATATATATATATATATATATATATATATATATATATATATATATATATATATATATATATATATATATATATATATATATATGTGTGTTATATAAGAACAAAATAAAATAATATAGGTTTCAAACAACTTCAGTATGATTAAATGAAGACAATTTCATTAATGTTTCATGTGTCACATAAGGGTCTGGGACAATAGAAGTGAGGATCCATATGCAGTTTAAAAAGATTAGTCAGGCAGGCAACACAACGTTAAACAATGAACAAAGCTAAGGTCAAAAACACGGGAAGGCAAAACAAGGATAACGCTTATGTGATGCTCTAAACAGAAACAAGTTTAGGTTTAAATCTAGTAATACTGTGGACTTTACTTAATAAAAAAATCACTTGCATATCTAACCTTTTAACATTTATATTGGTTTATTATATTGTAATCTCTTTGTAAGAGCGGTCCCATACAGAATTGATCCTGAATGCTCACTGACCGTTGACCCACCTCTGACCCAAAGGGGCATAATTCACAGGGTTGCTAAATTTCAGAAAATGATTCCAGCTGAAAGTCAATTCAGAATCTACCTGAAATAGCTAAAAATGACCCAAAGTTTACCCATCCAATCACAGCTGTAGTCTAAAGATAAATGCTACCTGTAGTTAAGTGTCCTTCAACTGTATGTTCATATCAAATGCTCTAAATAACTTCTAAAGATGTAAATGCTGGAGCATTTTGCTGGTTATTTAATTTTGTTTATCAAAAAGGTTGTTCATTATAATTGTCACCCAGTGTGATTTGCTGGAGCCATGATTCAGCTCATATAAACGTTTATAATACAATTTACATTCACAATAAACAACATCAAATTTAATTTGCGCCTCTCCTCTGCATATTCCCATTTATTAAAATTGTGCTGTGTAAATACGCTGATAAATCTGTCATACAATCAAGCTTTAAATACATTTCCAGTGTATTTCATTGGCTTAAATTGACTTTTTTATTTCTTAAAGGGATAGTTAAAATTCTGTCATGATTTACTCACCCTCATTACAGTCTAAACTTGTGTTTCTCTTTTTACTTCTGCATACAAGAGAAGATATTTTGAAGAATGTTTTAGTTTTTGTTCTCAATTCACATCATCACTCATCAACTAATTCATTGTATTTGGTTTCAAGGAAAATCTGTGTTGTTTGTTTGTTTATTTATTTATTTATTATTTGTTTATTCATTCATTCATTTATTTATTTATTTAAATGTATAAATTTTTTATTATTTACTTTCTATAATTTTTTATTTATTTAATTGCTTTCTTTTAATTCATTCATTTACTTTCTTTTTATTTATTTATTTATTATTTGTTTATTCATTCATTTATTTATTTATTTAAATGTATTAATTTTTTATTATTTACTTTCTATTATTTTTATTTATTTAATTGCTTTCTTTTAATTCATTTATTTACTTTCTTTTTATTTATTTATTTATTTATTCATTTATTTATTTATTTATGTGAATGTTAAGTGGACTAGGACTAAAAGTAATAAATGTTTCTCTTTTTTGATCAAATGAAATCAAACCGAAATGATCAAATTTACTGAAATCAAAAATCTCTTTTCAGTTTCCAACATTCTTCAAAATATCATCTGTATTCTAAAAAAAAAGAAGATAAAAATGCATCCAGGATTCAAACGGCACAAGGAAGAATAAATCATGCCATTTCAAATCCTGTGAACATGTGTCGAGTCGACCGTCTTGCTTATTCATTTTTCTATACAATCCTGTTCTTGTTTGGTGAGTTTTTTTGACTCATGAACAATTCATGAACGTATTGTTCAGCTTGGTGAACTGGCTCAAAAGATTCATCAAAAACATACGGGTTGAAATGCACGATTCATTCCCGAATCGTACATTGGCAGAAGAATGGAAATATCAGCTCTATCAAGGACAGGCTGGGCTCACTCCTCCACTCTCCTTGAGACTGTCACTCACACCCTGCGCCTGCAATAAACACACAGTGGAATAACAATAGAGGCGACTCCCCAGGGCTCGCTCCACTTTCTCTCCTCTGCACCTTCTTTCTCGTATTCAAATGGGCTGTTTTCCATTGGCTCCCATGGGTCTTTGTGCCCTTTCAAACCCCCTTTAAAGTCTGCTTTTGTCTCTGGTTCAGTGATTGGAGGTTGCATTGCATGACTGATGTTTTTTTTTTTTTTTTTCACTTACTCGACCATAGCATGTTGATTACCATCAGCTCGCCTCTTGGAGTCAAACTTAAAGGGGTGGTCCACAATGTATTTTAAGGCATGGTTGTGTTTATTAGATGCAAAGCAATGTGTGCTAATGCTTCATTTGTAGAAATCATGTTATTTTTTCATATATCTTACTT